>NC_142607.1:11973146-12276176 GCF_041222555.1 Hakea prostrata
ACAAACCAAAGTTTTTATGGAAATCATGGTTGAAGAGGTTAACGCTTCAAACAAAACCACTAGTACATTCAATAAGGTAGGCTGGAAGAACATTTTGGAGAAAATTAGAAGCAAGACAAATGTGAATTATGAAATGAAGCAACTGACAAACAAGTTCAACAAGCTAAGGCAACAGTATACCAATTTTAAAAGATTCATGGAAACTTCGGGATTTTGGTGGAACCCTATGCCTAAAACTGCCACTGTTGAGGATGAGTCGTTGTGGGAAATTCATATCAAGGTAATTTCAGCTATGTTTTATTTTATTTTCTAGTACTACTGCTTTGTTTGAAACAATATTTATGTACTCATTTGTGCAATGTATGACAAGCTAATTCAGGTTGGGCCAAGTTTAGGAAGCATGGCCTTCTAGAGTATGAAGACTAGTGTAAAATTTTCGGGGATACATATGCTACAAGTGAATAAGCGATAACTCCTGACATTGCACTAGAGCCTACAGTGGACTTGAGCAAAGATAATTACGAGTCTATAGGTGATTATAGCTCAGATGGAGGTGACATTAATCATCATTTCTAATGTGGATCCTGAGGTGTTACCTACTACCTACACCCAGTGGACCCATCCCTCCTCTTGAAAGACATGACAAGACTCCAAATGCGAAGAGAAGAAAGAGAAAGAGCCCAGGCCCAGAAATCACCAATTCAAGTGCAATCCAATCCTTCTCAGAAATGTGCTTGGCAAAGCGGGACAAATATTTGAAGGATACGGCTTATTCAACTTCTCAAAATGACTTCAGCATTGCTAAGTGCATAAGTGTTATTGTGAGCATGAATTTGGATACCCCCAAATATAGCAAGGCAATCTTAAGTGCCAAGTCGAACCCAACATTTAGAGACGTGCTGATATCTAACCCCCCCCCAATATGAGGGAGATTACTCTTAATGTATTGGTTGGAGTTGCCCATCCACCCCAGTGACCCTTCTCGGATTTGAACAACTTGCTGATGATGTTCCCCCTCCCCCCTTCAGATGGATTCCTTGGTTTGTCATGATATGGATTTTTTTATCTTTTTTATGGATTGTATGGATTATGTGCACTTTTTATATTGTATGGCTTAAACATATTTTGTTATAGATTGTTATGGATTGGAGATAGATGCTATCTCCTTTTTCTTTTTTTTTTTTAATACAATATTTTATATTTTACGAGGATTAGAGTTATAACATGGATACATATAGTAATTCAGATGAAGAGATTTTCATGGAGTATTTAGGTTTGGAGATGTTAATAAATCAACTACAAGTGACCCATGTCCCTGAGCCAATATGAGATAGCAAACTCATTGGACCCAAACGGGTTAAAGAAATCTTAGATGGGCATATAGATCGTGTCTACAACAGATTTAAGATGGAGCGACATGTGTTCTATAACCTAGGAGTCCAAAATGCGACATCGAAGATGGTTAAATGATACTAGGTACATTCGAGTAGATGAACAGCTTGGGATCTTTTTGTGTTTGCTTGGCCATAACTTTAAATATAGGGATGTTGCGGAAGATTTTAACATTCACCGGAGACAATTACAAGGATATTTGAGAGGGTGTTGGATGCTTTCATAATGTTAAGTAGAGAAAACATAAGGCCTCCTAACTTTGTTGCAGTTCCCACAAAGATCCTAACAAATCTAAAACACTTCCCTTACTTCAAGGTATGATACAAGCTTTTATTAATGGAGTAGAATAGTAAGCATTTAGATTTCCTGCTCAAGGTCTATTTATGGTTTGAATATATTCATTGTACTAGGTTTGTATTGGTACAATTGATGGCACCCATGTGCATGCAGTGGTACTGGCTTAGCGACAAGTACCATATCGTGGAAGGAAAGGAATTACCACACAGAATGTCATGTGTGTTTGTTCCTTCGGCATGAAATTCACGTTTGTCTATACTAGCTGGGAGGGTTCTGCAAATGATTGCAAAGTTTTTAGACAAGCAATTACAGACCTTGAGTATAAATTTTCCTCATCCTACTCCCGATAAATTTAATACAATTGGTTCTTCAATCCTTTTTAACCCTTCATCGGATCAAAACTGATGGGACTGACTTGAATCTATTTTTAATTGTAGTACATATTATGTGGTTGACTCTGGATACCCGATTATGACTAGATTCATGACACCATTCAAGGGTACTAAGTCTCATTTGCAAGATTTCAAGGGAGAGGTCGACGGCCAAGGACTGCACTTGAACTTTTCAACAATAGGCACTCTTCGGTAATGAATGTTATTGAAAGGTGTTTTGGGTGCCTAAAGAGCAGGTCCGATTTTGTGTAATATGCATCACAGGTTTCCATTAAGTACTCAAGCCAAAATTGTCATTGCTTGTAATGCTATTCACAACTACATCCGGGACGAACAAATTGCTGACAAAAAGTTTCAAGAGTACTAAGACCAGCACTGGATACCAGCAGAAGTCATATTGGATCCTTATGCTCCCCCTAATAACACCCAAAATGAAGCAAGACACGTGGAGGAGCAAAAGAAGACGATTGCAAATCAGTTGACAACAACAGCAAAATTGCCACTAATTTACTTAAAGCATTATATCCCTGAGTTTTTATTGTGAGCAAGTGTGTATTAAGTACTTGTACAACCTCTCTTTTTTGTAGATACCATACAAGATTCTATGTCTATTTTGCAAGAGAAACATGCCCATCTGTGCCCAACCATACAAGATTGCAGTACCCATTCAGTGCCCAATTTACCCATTTTAGCACAGAAGCATAAAAAGTTGCTTCTGTGCAGAAATGGGCAAATTGGCACAGGATACTGCCAAACAACCCCTTAGTTTAGGCCAGGTTTTGCCCTTCTTGTGACCGTACTGTTTGGGGTACACCATGTCCATGGTTTACTACCATCTAAGAAATGGTTTCAGTCAAGGGACAAAGTCTAACTGGGCATGCTATTCCCACCTATCCTCCAATATATTCACATACTGTTCAGCTCAATTTCTTTCATTCCACACTTTATAAATACATAATTCTAGTGAAGCCATCTGACATATCAAGAGAACACTACTAATCTAACTTTTGTTTTCACAGGATCAGTACTTGTCACTGTCTTAGACATGATATACCAAACTTTCTCAGCCAGAAATTCACAAGTGTTTGCCCAGATAGAGGAGGGGAAGGGGGATGCCTTAATCCAGGAAAAAAGTAGAATGTTTGTCTCTAACACGATTATGTCAGGATTCTTAACTCCAGTCAACTAGGATTTAACCCAATTACTTGGACCCAATAGATAAATCCCACTTCGTTATCTAACTATATCTAGGGCTGCATCCACCATTAAATGGTAGAACCAACCATCTCAGTCTTTTTCTTTTATAGCTGTCTTGTAAAAACTTCAACTTTAATTTGATGGTGGAACGTGCAGAACAAGGCAACACAGAAGCATATCTGCAGTTCTGCACTACTCCTCTACACTTAAAATACCTCAAATAAAATGGCAGACAAGGATGCAAGGATGGGACCAGACATAAATTCTACAAATTAAAACTGAGGCAAAGAATTACTGCTCTTAGCCAAAACTACTATTTTTGGGTACTTAGCCAAAACTATTTTAACTAGACCAGAAGTAGAACATAACAGGGAGAAAAAACATGCAGCCACAGAAGGCAACTTGACATAATTCCAAAAATCATGGCCGAATGCATCAATCATTAGATTAATGTACTACTTGACCATAAGCTCCACAGAATCTCAAAAATTTTCAAATTTTGCCTTTTCCTAATGAAAGACATGCCATGTAGTATGAAATTTTGCCCTTTTTGATCAATACAGATTGCAGATGCATCTTTCTACTGATCTCACCTGTGCCGATACAAATTCCATTTTCTCAACTATCTAAATTCCAAAACATGTACTCATGTGTACCACATCATTTACCAAAGACCTGTCTTAAGGGTGCTAACATTGCCATGATTTCTCCAAATTCTACATAATCTTTACAATGTACCTACAGACCTCTATAAAAAGCTCCCAATTTAGACCAAAAGCAATTATGAACTTGTCTAGAGTTTTTCCCTTAGTTTCCAACTAAAAAATCAGGTCTTAATAGGGATCAAAGTGGTTTACTATTTTTCCTATAGCAAATAGCATACTAGTGATAGATTTCTTCACATATAATTTACGACACAAATTTGAGTCTCAATGAATTATGTTCTAGTTAATGAATTAATTTAATTTCTTAGGATTATTTAATGACACAATAGATGAAGAATTAATGTTCATTGACTATAGTTAAATAGGCAAACTAAAGGGATCATCTTTGGTGAAATAGCCTGCTAAATTTCAAATTGTTTTTAATGGTTTTAGAGTGATTGGAGGTCAACGCATCAAGGTTTAAATTTAGTGGCCATAATCTATATCCTCCTGGTATCTTTTAACCATTATTATAAGGTTTAAATCTGGTATATCAGTGAGACAATAAAGGCCTAACCAAGATTAATGGTTTATGCCATCCTCAGTCTATCAAGGCATGGTATGTGATCCTTTTGAAACAGATACCAATTGTGGAGCTTCGGGTTTCAGCTTTTTGCAAAGCATTAGGCTGTTGCAGTCTACAACATTTATACAAAATCATGCAACATCCTCCATACATCTCCTACATATGGGTGCATCAGACTAAACTCATCCAAACCCTCTTGAAGGCATAGACAAAGGCCTTGTGTGGACAGTGGACACAATGGCAAGTCAAACAAGAAACCATTGAGAAAAATCCAAATACTGGCTAGAACTAGAAGTAAAACAACCTCCAATAAGAAAGACCTTCATAATTCAACCATGAAATCTTGACTTTCACGTTGACTTAACTAGTATAATGTACACAGTTAGACGAGCATGTGAATAAAAGTTACTTTGGTGTCTTTCCCCTCCAACAGAACCTGTTTACGGCTAAATAGCCAGCCACCATAGGACATACCTCAAAGCACCAATGATTGCACTAAATAAGGCATTAGCATATTGTAACACTTGTTACACTCCCCAAGAGCAATACAATGGAACTGACAACCTATCACTGGCTTGGTCCACGAGCTTGCAACCTCTTCCTTTCAAGTTCTAGCTGCAATAATAATAAGCTAAAATTTCTATCTAAAACTTGAAATGTATCTAAAAGTTGAAAGAACAAACAGAAAACCAAAAGAAAAACTCAGCATCACTCAACTATTAATATGCATTACCACTTTCTTCACTCTATCATTGGCAGCTGGGGTTCCACCAGTTACATTTTCAGGGAGATACGGACTACAAACACGGACTTCATTCATCACCACAATGACAGTCTTGTCCCAGCGAACCGGAAGCCTGATTAAAAAAAAAAACAGGGATCCCACATCAAGAATAGATGCACTTGAAAATGGATGAGTAAGATGTCACTATTACTGCAATACACTATAGATTATTTCATCATTTATGTGAACTCCTGGTGTCACTATTAAGACAATACACTATCGAATATTTCATCATCAATGTGAACTCCGCATACTTTTCACATCAGCAATAACTCAACATTTCATAATGAAATAGTTCTGTAAGGTCCTAATGCAGTAACATCCAAAGTTAAAAATTGACATTGATTATCAAGCAAGAAGCTTGTGAAGAAGAAAGTTAAGATAGAGGAAATGGATTCTAAAAGAGTTAAAAAAGTAAAGACAAATAATATCAAGTATTTGTACAAAGCCAATGATCTAAAGCTTCTCGTTATTTTAACAAAAGGAAAATTTGAAGCACTACGCACTACAAGCAAAATAATTATCAACAGGTGACAAAGGAACTAAGCATAGAATGGAAAATCAGATGAAACATGTGCGCTGCATGGTGAGAAGCAAAATCCACTTATAATCCAACTAACTTTTATTCAGGTCAATGTGATAAGTACCCAAGCTTAACACTTAGAGAATAAGATCGGCGGGTTGAGAACAGAAGCTAGAAGAAGAGGGGAACTGGGAAAGAAGACGAACACAGAGGAAGAAATGGGAGTTGGGAGGTAATTCTTCATTGTCTTCCAAACAGATTGCTCTATCACATTTATAAACTAAGATTACCCCTCTATTCTTTGACCATTCTAACCCTAAAAATCCTTAACTTGACCCCCAATATTCTCTACAATTTACCCTCCTATCATACTCGTAACAGAGTAAGTTCTCCAAAATGCAGACAAACATTTAGTTTATTGACCTTGATGCACCCCCCCCCCCCCCCCCCCAAAAAAAAAAAATATTAAGGATAATAAATCATGATCATAAAAACAAGATGAAACATTAAAATTTGTTGTTGTAGTTATTCACCAAATCAATGATTTAAATTGTCTTATTATGAGAAGATGGAGACAATTTGAAGCACCAAGCACTCCAACAAAACAAAATGAAACAATACCCAAAAAAAGAAAAAAGGGACAGAAACAGAAAGCAAATGAACTAAACATAATGCAACAAAGGTACTGAAGCATGTGTGGCACATTGTACGGAGAGTAGTTATAAGCCTGTTACTCATGGTGCCCCTGTCAATGAAATCTTGTCACTTACAAACATGTGGTGCATGGAACTCAACGGGAAATCAATCATTGGAGCAAGACCATGACAAATGAGGGAATCGGGATGACAAGGGGACAAGGGGGCAAGTTAATTAAGTACAAGTAGCAAATCACATCTAGTGAAATTTTGACCAATTGGCAGTTTGGTATAAGTACAGTAAACTTCTACCTTTAACACTAAGCTTCTCTGTGAAAGGTTAATGAATCATGGACACAATTCAGAGAAGTAGACTAGGCCAACCATCACTAGACAACCTCGAATCTACACGTCAAATTGGTTTTCAAATGGCATCCAACATTATAAGACTATTGCCATCCAGCCTCATCAGATAGAGGAATGGATGACAGTCAACCCAAGCTGGGGAGGAGGAAAAGAAGAACCTTGGTAAGTAATTGTTCATGTTGATACAGTACAAGATGCAACTTGAGTCTTTCTCCCATTTTCTAATCTTTCTATCAACACTCCCCCCCCCCCCCCCCCCCCAAAAAAAAATCCTTCTTTTATACTTTGTTGACAGTCATTTCGTCCATCAACACAAAACTTTCTATATATTGTACTACGTCCTCCCAACATTTCAAACTGTCCCCAACACCAAAATCAACTCGGAAAACACGATTATAAAAACCAAGGAGCAGGAAGCAAGTTTTCCCTTTTGTGTCTTTGCTTTCTATGAATTCAATTTATGTCATACATAGTTATTTAACTTTTCCTGGGTTGTTGGGGGTTCTATCGGTGACCTAATTGGATACCTCAACCAATGCAACTTCCTAACATTAAGTGTCACAGCATCATGCCTGAAAGATAACAAAATTTACAGAAAGGCTAACACTTTGATGAGCAAGGCATACCAGAACAAAGGGGGAAAAACAACCACCAGTTTCATACGATTGAGATAAGTCATGAAAGGCCAGCACACTTACGTCTTAGATAATGCATCGAAGATTCTCTGAGCCTCGTTTGTAACCCCAACCCCAATTCTCTCTGCATCCGTCTCTGCTTGCCTGCGATACAGCTTACCCAGATTATTGGGGGTGGGGGGGCGGAATAAGAGAAGAACAAAACAAATCTAGCATCCAGGAAATAATAATCTTTGAATTCGATGCACCTTATAGCAGCGTCCTCCCTAGCTTGAAGGATAGCAAGATCGAGGTAACATTTTTTGGCATCAAGAGGATCCTCAGCTTGACCCAGTATGCTGGATTCTTTTATATAGTTGGCCTGCAAAAGCCGAATGTTTCGACGAGGGCCGGATTTCGGGCCTTCTTGTGCAGATCAAACTACGTTAAGGAATTCAATCATATCTAATAGAAAGACCAAATACAGAGGTGAAAAGTTTTGGTTGCGAAATAAAAATTGAAACACGATAACAATTATTGGTTTTGCAGTCGAGACTGCCATAGCAGAGGATATGAAGAACGAGCATGTTGGAAAGCTTGTCAAATGTGATGATTTGACCCTGAAACTCATCACCCAGAGTAGTTTTAATGGAGATTAAGCTTCCCACCGCAAATTCGTCACCGTAGCTCCCATCCATGGCCATGGCTGCTGTTGCGGAGCTGCCCTGCAACCGTGAGGTCTTCGACCAGTCTCGTAATTTACGATGTGTAAAAACCCACGCTGCCCTGTAGCAGTGGCGTTCAACTCCAGGTCACATGAGTTTACGCTTCGTTTGGATGGCGAAAAAGTTATAAGAGTGGAGATTTCTCAACAAAAGCTGTGAATGAATGAATTTGTGGAATTTGCATAGAAAAGAAAATAATAAAAATAATGACACTGACTTGAAAAATTACAAGTTACCGACAGTTAAGTTTTATTGTTAAATAGCAGGTAAAATTACCTAAATGTCATTCAGCCCATTTAAGTCATTTAAAATGATCTCACCCAACCCTTAGACCCATCTTCTACCTCTCTCTAGGTGAAACCATAAGGCGCGGTCACCGGCCAGAGATTTGTGGTGGGAACCGACAAATCAGAGATTCACTTACACAAAGGGAGATTCCCCACATCAAGCGAAGATTTGACCATATCAATCAATATTTTTAGGTAAATCGAAATTTCTCCAAAATTCAAACTACCAAACGTTAATTTCGACCAGACCTAGAGATTTGAAGCAGATTTGAAATCTCTAAATTTTTGAAATCTACCGACTCAAGTAACCAAACCGGCCCTAAGCGAATGTATTAATTCTTTTGAGGATTTTTTTTGAAGAGATTGTACTCTTGACCTTGGCCTCCTGAAATTCTCTTCATGAAGATCCATAGAGGGTGGTACAAGCAGATTTTTGGGCCCAACCTTGGCTTCGATTCGCAGGCTCTCCAACGATACTTGCTCTCGATCAATCTTCTAAATTATACTCAAAGAACCAATTTGAAATATTTCAATTATCCTCTGTAATATGAAACACACAATACAAAAAATTTCCAGATCAATAATCCCATTAAATAGTGACAAAAATATCCTCTAGTAGGAAGTAGGAACAATAAAACTAAGCACTGATGCGTCTTGGATAGCAAGTACAGGTTTGGGAGGTGTTGGAGTAATTATTTATAAATAAAACAACGGATCCTCTCTTGGCATTATCGAATCAAACTCAAGCCTCTCCAAGCTTAGTGGCATAAGATATAGCCTTACGAGCAGGTCTCCTTGCTGCACTTGAGGAAGAGTTTCTCTGAGTGATCTGTGAATCAAATTGTTTACAACTCATTGAAATGCAAAACAAAAAACGACATTTAACTCATGAGGCCTCCTCAATTTTAGAAGATATCTGGGAATTGCAACAGTATTTTCAGTCATGCTCTTTTGAGTTTTTACCAAGGTCCCTCGACCATGTGGCTGATACCTTAGCTAGGAAAGCTTTATCATCCCAGTCACTGATAAGGTGGCCTATTTCCTCCACTTGGCTTGTGGATCTCTGTAAAAACAATGCCTTGTGTGTTTCACTAGCTCATGAATGAAGTGTTATACCCTAAAAAAAAAAATTGACAAAAAAAACTTGAGTTTTATCCATATATATTTAGACAATCTAAAGATTTCTTATTATTTACTGTACATAACCACCATTACCCAATCATACATTTGAATAGATACACTCAATCACCACTTAGTGGGACCCACCCCAGAGATTTTTTTTATTACACTCAATCACTCTCTAGTGGGACCCACTTCAGGAGGGAAAATTATATTACACTCAATCACCCCCTAGTGGGATCCACTGCAGAGGAAAAAATATTGGCTCTTTCTTTTGATAGAACACATATCTTTTTTATAGCTATACCACATTTGTCATATTTTATACCTGATTTTTTGGGACTTACACTTTTTTTTGTTGGAGAGGGGGTGTCATTGTCAACCCAATCACAAGAATGGGGGGTTGTGGGTCCAATTCCTTAGTCAATTTGTTTCATGTGGCTGTATTTATTTATTTTCTATCATATACAGGATCAATGACCCAAAGTAGAGAAATAACTAAATATTAATAGAGTCATGATAAATTACCTAAAGGATCTCCTCAAACTCAGAAGGGGGATCTAGAAGGAATGTCAAGGATCTTTAATCACTAGTGGTACCTTCGACATCCAATTAGCAACTGCATTTGCATCCGTGAGGACATGATTAACCACCCTATGTCCTATCGAACTACTCAACGATCTAATGTCATTGATGATCTTGGCCAACCTTTCAAGCAACATTCGACTAGTGGAGAGGCATGAAATAGCATTTAGAGAATCAAACTCAAAAAGCAAATGACCAACGTCCTTCTCCATTTCCAATTGCAAGCAAGATTCAATTATATCGTTGACACTGGGTGATATCTCGCCATATCGCCCATGGGAGACACCAAACCCCCACCCGAAACAATGTATGCCATAAATCGACAATATATCGTCAATAAATCAACAATATATTGTTGACGGTCGATATATCGTGGTGATCCAACTGATATTTATGATTCACAAGTACTTGTCCTGCTCTCGAACATTTGAACGGGGACTCTGATCACCACTCCCGTGACTACCGCCACTAGGGCTAGAAGGAGCTTTGGCCATGACCGTAGAAATCCTTGATCGAAAAAACCTAATTTTGGTAATGCCATAGCAACATATTTGAACTACAAATGAAAAGATATGAATAATAGAAACAAAGAGTGAAGGACAAAGTGAAAGCTGCGGAAGGTATATAGAAAAAAAAAAAAAAAAAAAAAAAAAAGAAAAGGAGGGAAGCAAGGAGATGAAGACAACATACATGAGAGAGAAAGCTTTGCATTTGGCGTATGCGGAGAAGGGAATCGATGGCTTATTTCCATCTTCAAAGAGAGGACCGAACGTTGGAGAAGAGAGGAAGAAGGAAACGTTCAAGATGAGACATTAAGCTTTTCTTTTTCTTTATCCCTAGGTAGCGCCATCGCTCTGCTCGTCCACCTTTGGGGAAAGTAACCCAGCAGCACCAACAAACCCTGGGACTCACATCTCTCTCTCTCTCTCTCTCTCTCTCTCTCTCTCTCTCCCGCAAAAATCATCTCCAGCAAAGATGATTTTAAATTTTAACCCTTTTAAATGTCGGCGATTTTTGCTGACATTTCGAGGTTTCGGTGGTTTTACCGGCCGTCAACACCCAAATTTGGACCAACTTTTTGAACCTTGAATTTGCAAGGAGCTCTGCTTCTAGTACCAAGCAAATATCTATCCTCTTCACAAACCACAGTTATAGAAGCCAAATAATCCCTAAAAGCTCCCCTTAACCGAGTGAAGTGGCATAAGATGAACCCTTCTCAAAGTTGAGTTTGATTCATTAATAGCAGTTTTAAAGAGTGGGTGCAAGACAATTTGTAGGCATCAGCATCAAAGAAGGTGGAGATAAATCAGTGGCCAATAATCTTTGCATGCACCTAATACTTAATATGGAAATGGAGAACCAAGGATGTCCATGAAGGAGACCATAGAAGGCTAGGCAACTCAGTTCTGGTTAGAGAATGCACAAGTTCAATTCTTGGAGCATGGATTGAGTACTTAGTAGTGATGGCTCAACCTTGGAGGCTTGATTCGAGCCCTCCCCTGGATGGTTGTTTAAAACTCAACGTGGTTGTTGCATTCCTGTAAAAAAAAAAAATTCCCAAGCTGAAAATTATATTAAGCTCTTCATGCTAACAATTCTAGAGACCAACAAACAAATGAGGGATCTGCAACCAAACCCTAGTTAAAGAAAATAGTTTTTCTCCCCGATCAAATAATCATTTAAAAGTTATTTGGTCTATTTATAAATCGAAATCCTAGAAAAGAAAAGCAACAACTAAGCTTCTTAGCATGCGTTTGGTAATGTTTTTATTATGAAAGACCAGTTCTTATGCAAAACCATTTTTTAATATTTATGTGCTAAAATACCGTCATTTGCTTGGAAATGGACGTTTGATAAATCCGTTCTAAAAATATTTTCAGAACACTATTAGAATAAGTTGGTGTTTGACAAACTCATTTTAAAGTTTAAATTTGAACCAATTTTTATGATTTCCATTTATGTTCTTTGGTAAAAACATCTTTTTGATGTTCTGCAAAAGGCGTTATTTAGAACATTTTTTTAACCTGTCCATTCTTAAAGAACAAAAGAACGAACCGTTTTAACAAACGCCTCTAACCCGTTCTTCCGTTCCCAAAGAACAGAAGAACGTCAAAACTGTATTTTAAGAATGTTACCAAATGCGCCCTTAATCTCTTGAGTAAGGTTGCAACTTGCCCAGTCGATAGATTGAGGCTGCTCATTGAGAGATGCTACTGCAGACTAACAATCTAATGAGATAAGAAGTCTATACACATTCAAAAATCTAGCTAATAAAAGACCATCTCGTATGCTTCAATTTCTATTGCTGTTGCAGAAAGACCCCAACACCCTTTTGCCTGTGCTGCCATAAAAAGTCTATCCTAGTCCCATGGTAAACAACCATGTCCTCCTTTTCCAGTCATTTTGTCCCAATCTCCATTAGCCTATAGATGACTGGAAAAGGAGGACATGGCTGTTGACCATGGGACTAGGATAGAAAATTTCCTCCCTTGGCTCCCGACAGAAGTGTTTTATTTATTTATTTATTTTAAGAAGGTGTAATATTACCTTGAAGATAAGCTAACGTGAGATGCAAACTTTACGTGGCTTTACTTTGGAGATCTAATTCTTCGCAAGTAGGACTATACAACCATGGCGACCGATGCCGCGTTCATATGTCCGGATCGCGCCCCAGATTTTTTGGTTCTTTTCGCCGGAAATCGCATTGGCCAAACTTCCAAACTTTTTTTTTTTTCTTTTTCTACTGCTCTTTGAGTTGTGGGTAGCCGGCTAATACCCGCCGCTATTTCGCGGAGAAGAAGAAGACGAATCCTCAGAGAGAGAGCCTTTTTTTTGAGTAGAAGATGCAGAAGAGAGAAAGGAAAGAGACCGAACCTAAGAACAACTTCTCGCCGAGAAATCTGGACGATTCTTCTCCATTTACCGCTCTTAAACCATCAAACGCTCCATGTATACAACCATGCTCTTTTCAGGTTTATCAGAATGCAAAGTCCATGCGCTTGTCCTGTGTCGTTGAATATATTTTGATTTACTCAAAAATATTTATAATATTTCTACAAAATGATGATAATAATAATAATTTAATGTTTGAAAAGTCTAAGAAGTCACATCCTCTGGTTAAGATGGGTAATAATCAAATAAATATTTTGTAATAACTTTTAGAATAGGACAAGAGAGAAAGAAAAGTAAAAAACAAGAATTACTAACTTTTTACCTCAATAATTTGGTAACAGGACAAAAATAGTGTGAAAGTAACAAACACGGCTTACCCACATTTGCGTGTTCAACACAAATTAATTTTGTTGAATCGTGACCATTAAAAGCCACATGGCTTGCATGTGTTTAAATGGTAACATGATCAATACCGAATCCGATCCGATTCGAATCGGAAACCAGAGTATTTATATGAACCCAAAATTAATTTGGATAATTGAAAGTAGCAACATGGGTTCACATGCGCATGTTAGAATTGTCACATGGAAATGATCATGCTTGTCTATGGAAAATGGAAATCTCATTATTCGATCTCACGGTCTTAATTACTACCGGTTCGATTTGGTTCGGGTCAACCGGTTTGATCTATTCATTGGTAGTCATTCTTAATCTCATTTTCTTTCATTTCAGCTGGGCCATCATTGTTGAACAAAGCTTCAACATTGATATGCTGATGGTAACTTGTACAAGTTGCTTTGAAGTAATTTTTTGATTTGATTCTAGAAGAAAGGAAGCTAAGACCAATGACCATGGTCATTTTCAATGAAATTAACATCAACAAACACCTTGAGTGTTGGTAACAAATTTAAAAGATTAAAATGTTGATGGGTTTTTGTCAATAACCTTAGTTGAAAATGACTTAAATGATTCTAAAAAATTTATGGGTGATGACATATGTATCTAAGCATTGATGGGGGTGACCTAAATTTACCAAAAAGGAAATAAAAATTTATTTTGATACATTAAAATATTTGGCTCAAAGTAGTTTGAAATTCTATCACTATTACATTATAATGTGGACACATATCACTTCATGTTTAGACTACCATGCGTCTTGTTCACACTATTGATATGTTACGTAAGAATATTTGTTCACACTATTGATATGTCACACTAAAGATGAAGACCGACATCGATAATCCCAAGCGAACCTCTCACTGCACGTTTAGCTCTCCAACAGACTGGCACCTCGTTTCAATGTGATGCAGCTTTCCACTCAAGTACTCAACAGATGGGTTTGGGATATGTGAGTTACGATGCACATGGTACTCTTCTTAAGGCTATATCAAAACATGAATATTTTGGGTCTGCCATAGTGGGTGAGGCGCTTGCTCTACGGGCAGCCATGATGGATTCGATGGGTGAACAGCTGGATAGGGTCATTTTTCAGTCAAACTGTGAAGAACTGATCAAGATTTTACTTCACCCGGAGAAAACCTTTAACTCTGAACTGGTACCGATTGTGTCGGATATCAAGTATATACAATCTCAGTTTATTAATGTTAAGTTTGATGTAATACCTAGATCAAGCAATGTGATTGCACATGATCTAGCCCGGAGGGCCATGTCGATCGTGGGCTCGACAATCTGGCCTATTTCCTCTCCTTGGTTGATTTCTTCAACCTTGGTCTCGGCCCAATCTTAATGAAAGTTTATTACCAAAAAAAAAAAAAAAGAGGAAGTCAAGCATTTCTTTCGAATCCAGAAAAAAGATGAATATGCATGAAATAAGACCATCTAAATAACTTATTAAATATTTCAAGAAAAAAAATGTACGTACTACACGAATGACCGTAAAAGTTTATGAGATATGTTTTCTACATAATAACTTCCACTATAAAAAGTTTTAGGCTTGAGAACCTGGATCCATAGTTCAAGAAACCAAGAGTGGGTAGCTGGTCATTGGGTCACACATTCCAGTGACCGGGCTTTGTCGGCTAGGCTATCGGTATACTAGATGACTCACCTAGGAGTGTGGTAGAAAATCTATCTTCTAAATAGGATTAGAGATGCCGGATGTCTTCAACTGTAGGTTTGGCCTCCGATGGGAATTGCGTAGCTGGGTCTTGACTTATTTTAAAAAGACTGTGTATTTACCATCAAATAGTTGTCCAGTTGGCAATAATCAAAATCTCTTAGTGAATAGATCATGGATTGAAATCAACTTTCGTGTTGTATATTTAAATCATATATAAAAAATTATCTCAAGAATTAGTCGAGGAACACGTAAGCTGGTCCAAATCCTAGTTTTGAATTTTGTCATAAATACTTTTTATCATGTGATTGGTTTGGGAACATCTATGTGAGACATTTTAACTGGTAGTGTCAGAAGCCAACTACTATTCCATTGCTTATGATTTGAAATTAAAAAGCCCCATTCCTTGGTTGCAAGTAAGAGAATAGTTAAGAGCTTTCCTCTTTTACGGTTGGAAGCTTTTGTTGCACCAATTCATTTACAATCAGCCAGAGTATGTTCAGATACTCCAATTCCATTATGTGATAGCATGTGTGGATTCATCAGAACAGCTCTGAAATTGCTGCCCTGATGGTTACCTCACACTACTTAGAGGGACCCAAAAAAACAAGAGATGACACAAATTGAATGTCACAAGAGTACAAGGTCCATACCTCTATTCTTTAGCCAATCCTCTTTGAAATCTGCAATTGCAGTCAGTCTTCGATTTTTTTTCTTCTTCTTTTCCTCTTTTGTTTTTCATAAAGAGACTTTCATTCAGCAACACAGGCAAACAAGACATCAGAGTTACAAACTAACAAGAGAAAGAGATGGATTTTTTAGCCGTTGAATAGCCTCTTGACGGTCACTTTCGATCTCAATATAATCTAGACCTTCCCTGCGACTGCCAAAAGACCCACCTCAATGCTTAATAATTTCCCTTCGATCACAGAGCCGAATGAAGCAGGGACTGAAACACCAAAGAGGGGCTCTCCCGTATCTCTGCGAAGAACAAATCCCAAGCCTCCTTTCTTTCCTCGACAAGCTGCATTTGTATTAAGTTTGAAATAACCTCTGAGAGGTGCTGTCTATTTTAGGTGTGACCTATCCAAAGTTGGGGAAAGAAGGCCATTAAGAACATTGACTTTGAAAGCTTCTTGAAAATTTGTAACACCCCGTAAGGCCTTTTGAAGAACTTGCAATGGAGAGAGATCTAACCCTTCAAATATGAGCTTATTGCGAGCTTGCCAAAGTGACCAACAAATAGAGGCTGCTATACTTGAAATTTGCTGCTTACTCTGAATTGCAAAAAACCTAGATAAAGAAGATTGAAAGCGAACAAGTTGAGACCCGATATATGCATATAATGACTAGTAAGCAATGTCCTTAAATTTGAAGAAACTTAAGGCAAGATGGAAATCCCACTTCTTATTACATAATAGATTGTGAATGTATGATAAATTTGTAAATGAAAAAGAGAAAGACAGAGGATATAAAAAGGGGGAAGAGAGATCGATAGAGAGAGGAACTAATTGTCTTTTACTATATCCATCACGATCAATTACCCAAAGCCACAAAGTCATTTGAATTGACCGGATCCAATGTGATCATGGTTCGTTGCATTGTCACAGTTTTCATATATCTTAGAAGTAATACTTAATTGTGCACTTATGAGGGATAAAAACAATCCTTATATAGAAAGATCATAACTTGGGGGATCCGAATCCCATAACTTTATAATTTCACCTTCGTATTAACTACGAATTATGCACGCGTCGACTAATGTTGAACGTGTAACGAGTGACAAAATTTTGAGGTAACAAATTAAAAATAATACTTAAAACAATTTATGATTTGTGATTACTTTGATTTATATCTATAAAGAAGTAATGACATTAATCACATCGAGCTTGGAAAGTAATGAAGAAGAGGAGGTTTTTGTGAGCAAATATGGAATCTATACCTCTCATAAGTATGAAGATTCCTGTGAGAAAATAAATTAAATTTAGTATAAATAAAAATGGAAAAAGAGGATTTGGTGGTGATTTATTTTGATTTATAGAAGTTAGATAGAAAAGGAAGTGGAACGTTTGGTCGCGAGTTGACTCGCGGGAGTTAGGTTTATGTTTATCTTGGAGCACGGTAGCGAACTATAAATAAAAAATCGCCGTGTCGTATTATACCATCGAGGCGTATGTTAGTGCAGGGCCCGGACTAAGAAGAAGTTCGTGCGCATTTTAGCAAGAAAGTCCCTGAAAACGATTATACGTATAAAGACAGTAAGTATGGGATGGTTCTGTTTAGCCCGACCTACTCGTATACCCTTAGCTTCGCCGTCTGGATTCTGGCGTTGGCTCAAATAACCATTTTTTGATACTCCCTCGTTCTCGAGACTCATTTCTTCTTTCCTCTTTCTCTATTTCTTGTCGAGAACTGAGATCGCGAGCGGAATCATCGCCTGAAAAGCGGGGACTTGATTTCTCTTGAATTTGGAATTTGGAGTTAATTAGCTGTCGAGCTGGATCTAAACTGTGGAGCGTCAGTTCCAATTCGATCGGAGTTAAAGCGCTGGTAGAGATGGCTGAGCCCTAAAAGTGGAAACTAGGGTTTCTGTTTTTTAGAGAATTCTCGGTGATGGTAATACAAGTATTTGGACGGATCTAGGGTTTCTTTTTTTGTTTATTTTCTCGTCGAATTGCGATACGATTCTAGGGTTTCGTGGATCGGGGAGTGGAATTAGGGTGGGATTGATGATTCTCGTTCAGGACGAAGTTCGGATTGAATTTAAAATCGGCAAATATGCAAGGCTATGCATGGGCGGGAAGGTGAAGAGAGGAAACGGAGGCGGCACATGTGGCCGGTCCCCGCACTTGGTACGACGACTGTAGCTTCTGATTCTAACACCTCATCCACAGCTGATTACTTCTGCAAGGTATCGCTCCTCTTATATTTTTGGGGTTCTTTTTGGACTTTTTCCGACCGTGTTTTCCGGTTGATTCGGTCGATATAGATCCATTGGCGTTCGTTTGTTGGGTTTGTTGGAGGCAGGCATCGGAGAGAAAATAACCCGAATTTTTGGAGTATGGGTTCAGCGCTTGAATGCCGATTTTGAAACTCGAATTTTTTACCTGACCCCTATTTTTCTTCTCCTCTCTGTATTTCTTGGTGGTGGCTAACGAGGAAAGATTGGGAATTTTTATGATGTTTTAGTTTTATTTTTAAAATTTTAGTTTGTTTTGGGAATCTCCGTGTTACTATGCGTTCAGGGAGTTCTGTGTGTTGTGAAAAATGAAAGTTTTGATTCGTGTATTGATTTCGTGTTTAATTGAAAAACTAGTGTAAGTGATGCGTTAGGGTTCTTCTTGCTTTCTTGGTTGAAGTTTCTGAAATGAAGTTACAGGATGGTGCAGCCTGTCTGTTCCTTATGAGTTATTTTATTGCTCACGCTATTGTTCTCAGATATTCTTCTGTTATATGGAAAGTGAATCTGGTATATTGCATTTCTGAGTTTCTTGTCATAAAGATCACTCGTTGAGCTTGTTGAAATTGAGAGAAGTATATTTTGTGTCTTTAAGGGTTTGGCTGATTTGTTATATATCAATTTGTTGTCAATAGAAAAATTAGCTGGCTTCTGAATAAAAAAAAATTGAGTGGAATATTTGGATATGCATGTTAGCTATGCTACAGTATAGGTGCAGCTTTCGGTAGGAACCACATGAAAATGCTGATGCATGACTGAGATCTGGACAGGTTCATATTGGTTGAGTTTTGGGGTTTTCCTTATAATTGACTGTTTTTTCATTGTTTGACAAGCCTTCTTAGTTTTCATGCCTGGGAAGAGGATGATAGCTGATGCTTTTATGACTTCTAGATTATGTTATCCTACATTTGGAATTTAGGAACTAAAAGCATTAGGATATTGGTTAGAAAAAGCACAAGGGATTTAAAAAAAAAATATTATTATACATCTGGATGTCCATCACCTAACCATGTATCTTCCTGTTCTTGTCCTATTTGTGGATGACTGTTATTTGTGGGTTCCTTTCGTGCTTTGGAAAAGAATCCTCACATCTTTCTTTTTGACAAGAAAATTGTTCCATCTGTTATGGACTTCTGGTAGTAATTCCTTTTGATTCTTCTTAGCATATTCGTTGAACATTGTCTCTAATTATGTATTTTGCAGGGCTACCATGTCATTCCAGTTGTTTTGCTCTAAATGATTTTTTTTGTCTTTTTTACTCAATCATGTTTGGTTTTCCATCACCTACTGCCTGGTTGGAATTAGATGCACAGCTATTATAATGCATTGCAGTTTGGTAACCAAAAGGGTGTTTGTGGTTGCATTTAATAAACCTAATGGTTGTTTCTCATCTGCGTGTTCATATCCCACCATATTTATCTCTGATTTTTTTTTGTTGAATTTTGGTACAATTACATGATTTGGATTCTTTCCTTCACCAGTAAAGACGTCATCATTGGTTTAGAAGTTTGTATGAACAATGAGGGATGGTATATCATTTCTTGGCCTAGCTTCCCTATTCCTCATTTGTCTTTTAGTGGCTCAATTGAGTCTATGAATCCATGAATTTGTGGTCATATTTGGAATTTTTTTGTTCTTTAATCTTGATATGTTGCTGATTTATGAAGATGGTTCATTGTTTGTCCATTCTAATTGTTATCCTTTTATTGGTTTTCTACATATTGATTATTTAACCTTCAATTTCTCTTTCTTGCGTGCAATCATCATCTACTGTGGTTTTTATTTTTGAATTTTAGTTTTCTGCTGTACTCCATCTGTATTCCTTCTACTTATCTTACTTCCACTGAATCTTTTCTTGTTTTGTAGGATGGACGCAAGATTAGTGTTGGTGATTGTGCACTTTTCAAGCCCCCACAAGAATCTCCACCTTTCATTGGCATAATACGTTGGTTGACATCAGGCAAAGAGGATAATCTTAAGTTGGGTGTAAATTGGCTTTATCGACCTTCTGAAGTAAAGCTTAGCAAAGGTGTTCTGCTGGAAGCAGCACCAAACGAAGTGTTCTATTCGTTTCACAAGGATGAAATACCTGCTGCATCGTTACTCCATCCGTGTAAAGTTGCATTCCTTCGTAAAGGTGTTGAACTTCCTTCAGGGGTATCCTCATTTGTTTGCAGGCGAGTTTATGACATTGCGAACAAGTGCTTATGGTGGCTAACTGATCAAGATTATATCAATGTATGCTTTCTAATTTTCTGTTTTGGAACTGATTTCTGAATTGATTGCTGTGCTGAGTAGTGTGTAGTGCTTATAATACTCTCTCAAATATTTTCTGTAGGAGCGACAGGAAGAGGTAGACCAACTACTAGACAAAACACGACTAGAAATGCATGCAGCAGTGCAATCAGGAGGGCGTTCTCCAAAACCATTGAATGGTCCGACATCAACACCGCCAATAAAGTCTGGATCAGATAGTGTACAGAATAGTGCCACCTCATTTCCTTCTCAAGGCAAGGGAAAGAAGAGGGAAAGGGGTGATCAGAGCTCTGAACCCATCAAACGTGAACGTTCATTAAAAACAGATGATGTGAATTCTGGTCATTTTAGACTGGAAAACATGTTGAAATCTGAGGTTGCCAAAATTACTGACAAAGGAGGACTAGTTGACTTGGAAGGAGTTGAGAAATTTGTGCAACTCATGCAGCCTGACAGACCTGAGAAGAAGATTGACATTGCTGGCCGTATAATGGTCGGTGATGTGATTGCAGCTACTGATAGGAATGATTGCCTTGACCACTTTGTGCAGCTCAAGGGTCTGCCTGTGTTGGATCAGTGGCTCCAAGAGGTACATAAAGGGAAGATTGGAGATAGTAACGGCACCAAGGAAGGTGATAAATCGATCGAAGAGTTGCTCTTGGCATTGCTTCGTGCGCTTGATAAATTGCCTGTGAACCTTCATGCTTTGCAGAGCTGCAATGTTGGCAAGTCTGTGAATAATTTGCGTAGTCATAAAAACTTGGAAATCCAGAAGAAAGCAAGGAGTCTAGTTGATACATGGAAGAAACGCGTGGAGGCAGAATTGAAGATGAGTGATGCTAAATCTGGGTCTGCACAGGATGTAGCACAGGCTGTTTCGTGGCCTAGCAAGCAAGGTTTTTCAGAAGTTTCTCATGGAGGAAGCAGGAGGACAGGAGGATCTTCAGAGGTTGCCGTTAAGAGCTCCATTAGTCAGCCTTCTGGTTCTAAATCAACACAAGTTAAGATTGGTCATGGAGATGCTTTTTCCAAGTCAATGCCAGTTTCCCCTGGGAAATTGTCAACATCATCTCCTTCTTCAGTGATTGGTGGTTCAAAGGATTCAAATTGTAAAATGGTAGCTAGTGGTGGTGTCTCAGATCCTCCCCTGTCTACAATAAAGGAAGAGAAGAGTAGCAGCTCGAGTCAATCCCAGAACAATAGCCAGTCTTGTTCAAGTGATCATGCAAAAACTGTCGGTTCTTCTTGTAGGGAGGATGCAAGGAGCTCCACTGCTGGGTCCAGGAGTGTGAATAAGACCTCGAATGCTGCCTCCCGACATCGGAAATCAGGTAATGGCTTCCTGGGCTCAGCTGCCTCTGGAGTTCAGAAGGAACCTACGGTGGGAAAAGTCAGCTCTGTGGCCAGGAATATCACTTCCGAGAAACTGTCACATTCTGGAGTAACATGTGAAAGAGCACCTGATGCACCTGCTGTTGATCATGGCGGTAGCCACAGGCTAATTGTTAGGATCCCAAACCCTGGCCGTAGCCCAGCACGAAGTGCCAGTGGAGATGACCCCTCCATCAATGTTAGCAGAGCTCCTTCTCCTGGGCACTCTGAGAAGCATGACTACAATGATCGTAAGGTGAAGAGTAAAAGTGATTCTTGTCGGGCTAATGTTGTGTCGGATGTGAACACTGAGTCATCATGGCAGAGTAATGACGTGAAAGATGGAGTTATTGCATCTGATGAGGGGGGTGGGTCTCCTGCTGCTGCTGCCTCTGATGTGGAGCATTGCAGAAATACTGATGAGACTATTAAAACAACTGACGCATCTAAATGTTCATCATCAGGGAATGATCTCAAAACTGGTAAATCATATGATGCTTCTTTCAGTTCCATAAATGCTTTGATTGAAAGCTGTGCCAAGTACTCAGAAGCTAGCACATCTATGGTGGGGGATGATGTTGGAATGAATTTGCTTGCCAGTGTGGCTACTGGAGAGATGTCAAAATCTGATCTGGTTTCTCCTGTTGGTTCTCCTCGTGGAAGCTCCCCAGCACAAGGGGACTCCTATATGAGTAATGGTGCCAAATTGAAATTATCAGATGAAGATGCTGGACCTCGAAGCCAAATTCAGACTGATGAATATGCAGATGGTGGTACTGAGAAGCAAGGTAAATTTTTGGGGACCTCCATAGCTTAAGGATCTATGAAACCTATTTCTTGGTCTGAAATTTTCTTTTTACTTCTTTCTCACAGGGGACAGCAAGATCACAAGCTCTGATGAGAAGTTGACAAGGGAGGTAATTGAGCAGTTTCAAGCACCCAGTAAAGGTTTGCAACAAAGTAGAGATCTGTGCTTCATAGATGGTAAACCTGACTTGACTTCGTTTACTCCAGAAGCAAGTACTGATGGTATGGATGGTGAAGGCAGCAACCAACTCTGTGAGAGGAAGAAGTCAGCTGTTCCTGGGAGCCATGATGGTTTCCCAGATATAAAACCTAATGCTAGGAATCCACTATTGGATGAAAAAAAGAAAATTGATTATGGTGAAGAAAAATCAGTGATTAGTGCTATAGAAGGAGCCTCTGATGCTGTGCATGGATCAGTTGTCGATGCATGTAACACAGACAATGCAGTTTCTGTTGCAAAAGTTGATAAGGAATCTGTTGATGAATCACCATCATGTCCATCTGTTGAATTGGATGGTGAGAACAAGAATCCTGCACATGTGGGTTATAATGCAAATGAGCAGAAGCTGCTGGATGGTGTAGATCATGATCCTGCGATGTTGAGTGATAATAATGTGCTGTTACCCTCTGGTCCTGATAATGTGATAACTCCAGGAAGTATGCTACAGGGTGACAAGTCTAACGACTTGGATGTCAAAAATCATTTTGCACAGAGTTGTAGCCAAAGAAAGGAACAGGCAAGTAAGGATCCTAACTTTGATGAGCAAGGTGGAGTGGTAGGTTCTGTTGTTTCAGATCATGCAAATGAAGGAAATGAGATCTCTGAAAAGAAGGAGCATCTAGAGACCTGTTCTGGTGGATCAGCTCCTGATGAAGAGTCATCACCAAAACCTGCTGGAGAAAATGATCAGGCATTGAAGTCAACTGGCCCTAAAGCTGACAATTTGGAGGAGAATATTACCATGCAAGAATCTTCTTCATCTGCCATAGCAGGATCAGATATGGCTGCAAAGTTGGATTTTGATTTGAATGAAGGTTTTCCTGTGGATGAAGGAAGCCAAAGTGAGCCAGTTACTTCTGCCATCCATCGCCCAAGCCATCTTACCTTCTCTGTTTCTTCCTTGCCAAGTGTTACTGCTCAAATTACCATTGCTTCTCCTGCAAAAGGGTCTGTTCTTCCTCCTGAAACTGTATTGAAGAGTAAAGGTGAGCTTGGGTGGAAAGGTTCAGCTGTCACTAGTGCATTTCGTCCAGCTGAACCAAGGAAAGTTCTGGAGATGGCACATGGTACAACTGATATGCCTCCTGATACCACTGCCAGCAAACAAAGTCGTCCTCCATTGGATATTGACTTGAATGTTCCAGATGAGAAACTTCTTGAGGACATGGCTTCTCAAAGTTCTGTTCAAGAGACAGTATCCAAGTCTGGGCTTGCTAATAATCGTGATTTGGGAGAGGGTGGGATATTTCGGCCTTCAAGTGCGCATGGCCGTAATGCTGGAGGACTTGACCTTGACTTGAACAAGGTTGATGAAGGTACTGATGCTGGGCAATTCTCATCGAGTAGTAGCTGTAAGTTAGAAGTCTCTGTTCTTCCTGCCAAGTTATTGTCGTCCAGTGGGCCACCCAATGGTGACGTTAATGTGTTTAGAGACTTTGATTTGAATAACGGGCCAGGAATTGATGAAGGGGGTACAGAACCAGCACCTCGCAGCCAGCCCTCCAAAAGTAATATGCCATTCCTACCATCTGTTTCTGGATTTAGAATAAACAATGGAGAGCTGGGAAATCTCTCATGGTTTCCTTCTGGCAATTCCTATCCTGCTGGTGCCATTCCATCGATCTTGTCTGATAGAGGGGATCACCCTTACCCAGTTGCTACTGCTGGGACACAACGAATCTTAGGGCCTCCTACAGTTGGCACCAGTTATGTGCCTGATATGTTAAGAGGATCTGTGTTGTCCTCTCCTGCAGTAGCGTTCTCTGCGGCTTCTCCATTCCCATATACAGGATTCCCTTTTGGTGCTAGTAGTTTTCCTCTAACTTCAGCTTCTTACTCTGGTGCGCCTCCGACATTTGTAGATACCTCACCTGGTAGTGGAATTTGCTTCCCTGCTGTTCATTCACAGATAGTGGGTCCTACAAGTGCAGTCTCTTCTCATTATCCAAGGCCTTGTGTGATAAGCCTTCCTGATGGTGCTTCTAATTTGGGGGCTGAAAGCGGTCGGAAATGGGGTAGGCATGGTTTGGATCTAAATGCAGGCCCTGGATCTACAGATATAGAAGCTAGAGATGAAAGGATATCATCAGCATCAAGGCAATTTTCGCTTTCCAGTACCCAGGCCCTAGCTGAAGAACAAGTCAGAATGTACAACCAAGCAGCTGGTGGGGTGCTGAAGAGAAAGGAACCTGAAGGAGGGTGGAATGTGGAGAGTTTCAGTTACAAACAACCCTCGTGGCAGCAGTAGAGGTTTGACCCAAAAAAATGCCGATTTATTGATGCTGGTGAGTTCGGTATTGCCTTTTCATATTGTGTGTTGTCAGTGTGGCGTATATTGTTGTTTTAGGTGTTGATTTGGTATATTGGTCAGGGACTTCGGGGTGCCTCTCTCTCTGAATTTCGAACCAGACTCCCACACATGGGGTGTGCTTTTAACATGCTTTCCCTGTAATGGTTTTAATGGGCATTGTTGTCTTGTTTGTTCCAGCTCTCAGGGCGAGTACCGGTCAGCTCCAAGAGGACTTCATATCAAATTTGTCTCAGGGAATGGGTGGTAAGTACGATCTTTCCATATGTTTATAGCTTATGAGCACTACCTCTGCGTTGTACTGATTGTACCGTACAGAAGTCGTGGGCTTGTGGAAGCTGTTTCCTGGTTTTTCCTTCGGGGTGAGATGGCCTCTGCAGAGCAGTTTTTCCTTGTAGATATGTAACTACTGGAAAGAACATGTGCTATGTTGCCCAGACACTGGAAGGTTTTGGTTCACCACACCACATAGTTTGGTACCTTAGCTGTATCCTGTTGGATCAACGTCGTTTGCTCTTCCCATTGGATCCCCTTTATAAAAATGGGTGAAATAGCCTGAATCCATTTTCATATCTTTGATGTTTTATCTTTTTCTTTGCATATATAGATATAATTTAAGATGACCAAGAAATTTTGGTAATATAGGTTTTGGTTCTTGTTCCTGGTTGGAGTTGTTGGGCTGATGTATATTTTATATCATCTTATTATATTATTGCTAAAGCCTGACTGTAGTTCCACATCTGCTACTATTTCGGTGTCTTTTACTTTGTAACAATTAAATTATGAGTTTGCATAGTAGGTTTGGACATTTGTTTATCGGAGATGTTAATTGTTTACAGGAATAAATGTTGGCAAGAGTTGAACGGGTTGACAATGTAACGTGGTTGGGCATTGCAGGTTTTCTTTCTTCGTTGTTGGGTCTGGTGGAGAGGGAAAATTTGTAATGGTGACCTCTGTCATCATGTCCTTTGTATAGTTAAATCGTCTTACTGTCCCTGGTTATGCTAACGGGGGAAAAATTGCTACAATGCTCTTGTACAGATTTCTGTATACCCTTGTCACATAATAAACTGTAGGACTCATACTAACATCTCTTGCCTATTTTGGTCGTAATGGCCCAAATGCATGATGCCTGTGCCCCATACATTTAACATTCATTGTTGAAAATGTGCCAATTTATTGTCAGAGATCTTTAAAGGTTGTGCTTGTGTTTCGAAAGAAAAGAGGAAAACCCAACTAATTTGAGTTGTTGTAGTGTTCTTGTGCATTTGTTGTTAACCGACGACCTGATGCAAACTTATTCATGTCATTTTTAGAGGGGGAGAGGTTGTGATTCATCCCTTAATGTGGGGGGCGGGGGGGGGTGGGAAGTTGGATTCCTCCAGATGGAAGGGCAGGTGTGAAATTTTCTATTTTTCGGGGGTTGACTAGACTGTAGAGAAGTGTGAAATGATTGTAGAAAATTGGCTCTTTCTTAAATGCTTGGGCAGATGTGTGGAAGGTTCCAATGAGACTTCGATTGCTGTTCCGTCGGGATTGTAACATTGTCAGAAACGTGCGGCGACGAACCAGCGGTGAAGGAGGTGGGTGGGACCACATGATGTTAAATGTGGAATACATATATTTAATCTGTGGTGGGGTGGGGCCGTGGGGGTGTGAACTGGAATCCGTTGGGCTCTGACTCCGAGGATGGTGACTATTGTTGTATGATTGGTGATGATGTGAGTGATGGAGACTGGTGGTGGATAGTGGGACCCAGTAATGAAATGGATAGCGACACGCACGTACAGATTCGGATTTGATGTTGACAAGATTGTGATGTGTGGAATGAAAAGTCTAAATCAAAATAAAAGTGGGGTTCTCTCTCTCTCTCTCTCTCTCTCTCTCTCTGTGGTTTTATCTTTTATGTTCCACAGTCTGTTTTTGTCTTTCTCGTCCCATATACCTCAGCCGTCAGGCGGATGCCATGCATTGTTTCGTGCGACTCCCAATTGGATAATGACGTTACGGTTCTGTTGCGATTCGCGTTCGTCGTAATTCGTAAACTTCCGATATCAAGCATATCGTGTCGGCCGTAGGTTGCGTGGAATCTGCCTCCAGGTGTTAGCGCATGGAATTACTATTTCTCCTTGTTGCTGCCACCCTGCTTTTGATATTGTTATAGTGTAGTTGTCAAATGATTTCCATCTCTATGCACTTGTTTTCTGTGTCACTGGAGAAGATGCGAGCTGCAGTTCTTAACAAGCTTGCTGTGCAAAACTGGGGTGTCTCGCACTGAAGCTATTATTACTCTTGTCTACCTCATACACTTGCAGAGTATGTATGTCTGAAATCCCAGAGCTTTTCTATGTTGCTCATTCCTTTTGATTTCCATTTCAATCTCAAAATACAACCCCAAAACCATAAATCGGTCAGTCACTGCATCCAAACCAACTGACAAAGAAAGAGCTTAAAAGGGTGAGCTTTTTGTTGTGCTGAGTCTTCTTTATCTCTCCTTCACTTAAACTTCTACCTCCTCCACCTCTCGTCTCAATCATCTTTTTTGTATCAATACCCTTACCAGCCGGTCATCCTCTCTTTTCAAGATACATTTCATTTACTTAAGAACTTCATTATAGTCTTCATGGATTTGGATTCTCTCATTGGAGAAATCTTCCAATGAGTGCTAGCGAATGAGTGATGGATTCGATCATGTAGAACATCTTAATTCAAGGGTTATGATAAATTCAATAAGTGCATTTGGATTATAATATTACATGTGGTTGAATCCTATCACTCATTGGACATTCATTAGGAGATTTCTCTAAGGAAAATAACCAAGTCCTAGATTCTACTAGCAAGGCTCTACATGCTTCTATCTAAATTTTTAAATATATTTTTTCAAGGGGGTGTTTTATATTAACATATTTGGAAAAAGGAGGAGGGACTATATTACATATACCACTAGGAAAGTTGGGCAAAAAAAATTGAATCATTAATAGGTGTTAGTCATTATCAACTGGCCTAATTAATCGGGGTTGAACTTTAATGCGCAACACAAGGTTGTCGACGGTTAAGATCAAATCTCGAATGATATTTCAATCTTGACCGACTATTTCGGTTTTCAATACCTTCGAAATAGACGTGAAATCAAAATCTCTGTTGAGATTTGATCTCGATCGTCGGCAGCATATGCTGCACATTAAATGTGCAACATTCAAGTCTGATGCAATTAAATGCGTGGCATTCAAGTTCGATGCAATTAATTGAATTGTGTTTCCAAGGTAAGGGTATAATAGTAGTTTCTCATAGCAACTGAGAAAGTAATGGTTGTAACAGAAAGTCAGAAACGACCTATTGCATGCAAGTATGAAACTAAGCATGATACACACGTTTTGGCGCCTTAAGAAACCATTAAATACAAATTTTAAAATCAGAAAAGAAAAAGTGAGAAAAAAAGTTCAATCCAATCCAAAATCCTTCTTCTTAATTGTTCGACCCAAAATCCTTCCTCTGAATTGTTCATGGCAAGAAACTCGCCATCACTCGCTTGTAACTTTTAACTTTCAATCTACCCCTTTACTTCCGTTCTATTAGTGTATCTTGACTTGATGCCAACTTTAATACCAAATGTTAGGTAGTTGAACAATGTATCAAAAGTTTCAAAGGTAAACATACAGGTTGAATTAAGCCCGGGATGTGCTCTCTTGACACCTTTGAACCATAAAATAGAGGGTGAGGTCCACTTATAAATATTTAAAAATAAAATAAAATTTCAGAGATGGGAATCTCAGCAGCACCAAGCCACCAACATGGGTCTCACCCCTTATTTTGTGGTTCAAAAGAGCGAGGAGATTGTTCTCCTGGGGAGCTGATCTGGATCACATTGTTTTCCCATGGAGCTGATTTGGATTCCTTTAACCTATCCCATACTTAAGAGTCCTAAACCTAATTGATAAGTGTAGTGAAGTAATGCTCTGTAAGTGACACTAAGTACTGAACTACATTCTTGCAGGAGGAGAGCCCCACAGACATTTACAAGGACTTTGAAGACAGATTTCGAACATGGTATTTCCCCTCATACGGTTTCACTCTCGTGGGTTTCTGGACCAGATTCCTGGTGGTTGGGGAGGGGGGGCAGGCCCCCCCCCGGGCGGGGGGGGGGGCCCCCGTTGAATTGTGAATTCCTTGTTTTTTCCCTATTTCTCTATCTTTAAAGTGAAATACCACCTGGCCCCTCCAAAATTTAATGGGATGGGTACAAGATTCTAACACAAGGCATCCCTTAGGTGTTAAATTTTAATTAAAAACTAAAAAAAACCAAACTCCTCCGTTCTCCTTCTCCCATTTTTTTTTTTCTCTAGCCCTCTTTATTCTATTTTTCTCCTTTTCCCGTCCCAAAATGAACCCTACATCAATGGATTCACTCCTTTCCCCTCTACTGTTCGACTTGCACCTGGACAGGATCGACAATGGTTGGGCCAATAAGCTTCTTGGTGTGGACTATGCCATCATATCTGATTCTCACTGGTTCTACAAGAAGAGCTATTTGTATGAGGGTGGCAAACTTATTGGTTGTGTATTCTGCAACGAACCAAACGTTACTGATCATGGTATGGGTTTTGCAGTGCAAAAGGCTTATCGAACAGTGCTGAAGTTCCTTAGCAGTTGTAAGGACTGTAAGGGTCTATTTGCCTTGGTAAGAACTTACTCGCCTGCCCATTTTGAGAATGGAGCTTGGAATAATGGAGGAAACTGCAACAGATTAAGCCCTTTAATATTGGAAGAAGTAAAATTTTGAAGGCATGTTTTGGGAACTCAGGAACGTTCAAGTAAAAGAAGTTGAGAGAGCAAGAAAGAAAGGAGGGAAGAGCACTAAGTTTGGAGCTATGGATGTGACCAGAGCCATGTTGATGAGGCCTGTGGACATCCTGGGTCTTATCGGAACAAAAAACGAATGGTGAGTCCCAATGATTGTATCCATTGGTGCTTGGCTGGACCCATTGACACATGGAACGAATTGCTACTGGCTTTGCTGAGCAGAGAGAAGAAAGAGAATGCTGCTTCATTCATGAACTAAAATCATCTACTACTAAAGATATAAAGAACAAATTTCTTCTTCATCAGTAGTGGTGGGATAATTGATTAGTGAAGTCGACTCCAGAGTCTTAAATTTTCAAAACACAGAAAATTTTGAAATTGATGGAGAGGTAGATACATTGCCAAAAGAGGGCACTCACGCAAAACAATTTGCACTAGATGGAGATTCTTAAAATTCAATTTATGAGGAGAACTTAAGTCTATCACACATTCAATTGAGGGAGCCTACATGGAGGATGTTGTAGCAAGCCCAAGAGGGTATGAATTATGTGATTAATAGCTTGGGGAAAAACACATTCTGACTTGGTGGGCGAGGGGAAAAGAAGCAGCCCCTGCTCAATACCAGATCTAGAGGAAGAAAGGGAGATCTCAAAAAGTAGGCGAATGGAGATTGTTTTAGAAGAAATTGCAAGAACTGATCCATTCTTTGTGAAGAAAGAAAACAGGAATAATCCAACTTATTAATTTCAATATGCATATACACACTAATAAAAGAAACAAGGGTAATTTTCATTTGGAACCCTCTAGGGGATCCGAACCATTTTTAGTGAAAAAAAAGGTCCTTTTACATTTGTCTTCCCTATAATATCCAAAAGCACTAAGTATATATTATCATTTTATAACCAAAATATCCTTACATCATTTCTAGTCGTGTCACTGTTAGGATTGTGCCACATATACAACAAAAGATGTAACAATGACAAATGAATTTGTGGGGCTTAAGTATACATAAAGATTTTCTAATTTACATCATGAGGGCTTTGAATTTTCAAATTTACATTTTTAAATTCACATAGTTGTTCTACTCCCTCTCTTCTCCTCTCCATGGATATCTGCAGAGATTAAGGTTTGCCACTTAAGAGGCCAATTTTGATCAACATAAAAATTTCCTATCTTCTCATGTAAAATGTGAGAAAAATTTTAATAACTTGAAAATATGAGAAGGATGCAAGTAATTGAAAAAATAACTAGCCAAAAAATATTTTTAAAAAAAAATATAAAGATGGCCATTAGGAGGGGTATTAGATTTAACATGGTAAGATTTAAGAGTTGATTTTAGATATTGAGGTCTTAGATTTAAAACAGTAAGATTTAAGAGTTAATTTTGTACATTGAGAAATTATATTTAAAATGGTAAGATTTAAGATTTTTTTTTGTAGAACTTCTAATTTAAATATTTTTATTAAAAATTGATTGATAAAAGAGATTTGTTGGATTAATTATGGAAAGAAAATAAAAGGTATAAATGAATAAGAAATGTTTTAATAACTTGACAAAATGAGAAGGATATAAATAATTTGGAAAAAATATAAAGTCTATAGTGATGGAAGGGTATTAAAATTAAAGTGGTAAGATTTAAGAGTTAATTTTGTAGAATATATAATTTGAACAAAATTTTCTTTTTAGGAATTGATAATAGAAAAATTCATTAATTAAGGCAAGAAAATAAAGAATTTACACTAAAATACATTCTCTTTCTATTTGATTTTGTAAATTTAATAAAAAGAAAATAAAAAGAGTACCAACAATTTGTGAGGAAAAAGAGAAATGATAAAAAAATTAATATAAAAATAAACTTCATTTGAATAAAAACATTTGATACAATAATCAAGGGAAAGATTTGTCACGAAAGAGTACATCTTTTTATATATATATATAAGTATTTTTTTATAGTAAAAAGAAAAAGGAATATGAATCAAGCATAAATGTATACCATAATCAGAAAAAAAGAACTCTCTTGATAAATATGGCATATGCTATCATTCTCGTGAGTCTATATCACCTTCTTTTCCTTCTTACCCAGAAAAAAAAATCTCCAAACAAAAAGACTATCACGCTCTTATGTTAAGAAAAAGATTGATATCTGAAATTTCTGTATAGGTCAAGCTCTCGAACAGAAAAATTAATTCTCTTGTCAATTGTGATGAATTTAGAAGTTAGAAATCAATTAGCAAGGAATCTCACTCCCACTTTCTCTTAATAATCTGTCACATTCTTATCTTCAAGTGTGTGTCCATCAAAGTTCATAAATTAGATGTCACTCCCAGCCTTAAAGGCTGATGATCAGTCACTGATAACGACTATGAACTCGACCAATTCCAATTCAAAATCAGTTTCGGAAGATCAAGTTTTTGAGTGATTCAGTTTGATCATCCCTTGCAAAATCAAGAGTATATGCTCAGATTAGAAAAACAGCTTTATTGATAGAAGAAATAAATTCCCAACTCACAATCTCCATATTACTAAAACTAGTCTCATATTTATTGGATTCGGATTCCTTACCCGTTAAGCTAGAGGTCTATGTTTCTCTCACATTTCTTCACCATGTCACGATAGGGTGAGGTTCATTGCGATCACATTATTTTGTTAGCATTTGGAGGTGTGCCCTACCCCTATATTTTGATATGAAATCGAATAAGATTTTTGAAAAAAAGATCAAAACCTAACAAAACGTTTATAAACCCAAAGGACATAGGAATTATTCTAGATCAATGCATTTAAAAAGAGAAGCAGCAGGTATATGACTACAACCTGAACTACACAAAACTTTTACCCATAAAAAGCTGGCAAGTAAATATAAAGATGCAAACCAAGACCTTCTGGCTTCCCTCCCAACTTAAATGCTGAATTCCTTCTTTTTTTTCTCTCTCTCAAATTTATAAACCTTCATCTCTGAGAGTCTCTCGAAGTGTTTCAAGCCCAGAATGAAGAAGCTCTCTCAGAGGCAGCAGCACTGTCACATGAACCCAGGAAGGCTAGTCTTGTTAATGCTATCGTCACTTTGTCTTGTATCCTTCTTCATCTTCTTCATCTACTACCCTCCAGACCTTTCAAAGATCGGAACCCAACATAATCTCATCTATCAGAATAAAGGTATCCAAGCAGATCCATGTGATGAAGAACCCAAGTGTGATTTGTTCAAGGGAGGATGGATTCCGGACCTGAAAGGACCACTTTATTCGAATTGGAGTTGCAGAACGTTGCCAGATTCGAAGAACTGTGGCAAAAATGGGAGGAAAGATGTTGATTTCCTCAAATGGAGATGGAAACCTGAGGGCTGTGATCTTCCTAGGTTTGACCCAAAAACCTTCCTCAGAGTTGTTCATGGCAAGAAACTCGCCTTCATCGGTGACTCCATTGCTCGCAATCAAATGGAATCTCTTCTCTGCCTTCTCTCACTTGTAAGTTCAATTCCATCCACCACTTTTACCTAAATTTACCTTTATTATCATTTGAATCGTGTTTCCAAGGGAAGGGTATAATGGTAGTTTCTCATAGCAACTGAGAAAGTAATCGTTGTAACAGAAACATGCATCCCATTGCATGCAAGTATGAAACTGAGCATGATACACACGTTTTGACACCTTAAGAAACCATTAAATACAAAATTTAAAATTAGAAAAGAAAGGGAAAAAAAGTTATAATCATGCAAAATTTCTCTTTTCTTGGCTACGATGGTTTTCCAAGATTCACATGATGAAGTGGAAACTTTTTTTGATTTAGTATCTATGTGCATTCTTAGAATGCATTTCCATTCTCACAATGCATAAAACTTCTTCTTTAAAAGAATGAGAAACATGTTTGGATGCAAATTTAGCTGAAATTGTAAAAGAAGAAACTGTAGGTTGAAGTTGCAATTGGGTTTATCCACCTCCACATATGCTAGAAGCCTTTGTGATACTAAATCTGTTTCTCTGAATGCAAGCCAAACACTACCTCAGATTTCATCAGATGATCAATAACTCACTGTTGCTCATTCAGATTAAGGTGATATTGGAATGACAAATGAAAAACACATTTCTCCACAAAGTAGTTACTGAAGTGGTATTTGTTTGGTTGACCCACATTGGTCCCAACCACATTATGAGGTGGCCTTTTGAGAGATGAGCTCACCTTCTAAAATGAATATGAGAAATAAATATTTTTTTTCGAGAAACTTACAAGTGGAGTTGGTTGAGAACTCTTTTCTAGGAGAAAGTGTTAGTGGTTCTAGGAAGTGATTTTCACTTTATTTTTGGGGAGACTTTTGAGGGAGGTCGTTAACAAGGTTTGAAGGTCTCTTGGAGATGAATAAGCACAGAAAAATTTCAACAAGCTTCTAACCTCTTTGTAAGTCATTTAGAGGTCATTTCTTACAGTCTCTGATGCTCTCTTGTTATTTGTGACTTGGAGGTATCTAAGCTATTGGAAGTTCCAGATGGTATTCTCTAGGTGAGAAAGAACAAAACTGTTGATTTTTCTACAAGGGTTTGCGATGTTAGTGACATCCCTAAGCTTGGTAGTAAGTTTGAGTAAAGTTTTGGCTAAACTAAGCTCTAATTTTGGTGTTCTTGTAGTTGTGTTTTCTTGCTTGTTTATTTCAGATGCCTTCATATTGGAATTTCTTTGTATATTGTCTTTGATTTACACAGATGAGAAGTGTTTGATTCCCAACACAACTAACTACTATATTTTGTGAGAAACAGATGTGGTGACTACCACTTGGTAAGTGACACTAATTACTGAACTACCTTCTTGTAGGAGGAGAGCCCATTAGACATTTACAAGGACTCTGAAGACAGATTTCGAACATGGTATTTCCCCTCGTACGATTTCACTCTCTTGATTTTCTGGTCGAAATTCCTGGTGGTTGGGGAGGAAAGGGTAATCAATGGGTCACTTTCTGGGGATTATGACTTGCACCTGGACAGGATCGACAAGGGTTGGGCCAATAAACTTCTCGGCGTCGACTATGCCATCATATCTGATGCTCACTGGTTCTTCCGGAAGAACTATCTCTATGAAGGTGGCAAACTTATCGGTTGCATGTTCTGCAATGAACCAAACCTTACTGATCATGGTTTGGTCTTCACAGCTCAAAAGGCTTATCGAACCATACTGAAGTACCTCAGAAGTTGTAAGGAGTGCAAGGGTCTATTTGCCTTGGTAAGAACTTTCTCACCTGCCCATTTTGAAAATGGAACCTGGAATGATGGAGGAAGCTGCAATGGAATAAGCCCCTTAAGGAAGGAAGAAGCAAGATTTGAAGGCACTGAATGGGAACTCAGGAATGCCCAAGTAAAAGAAGTTGAGAGAGCAAGAAAGAAAGGAGGGAAGAGGACCAAGTTTGGAGCTCTGGATGTAACAAGAGCCATGTTGATGAGACCTGATGGACATCCAGGGTCCTATTGGAATAACAAATGGATGGCGGGTTACAATGATTGTGTTCATTGGTGTTTGCCTGGACCAATTGACACATGGAATGAATTGTTGCTGGCTTTACTGAGCAGAGAGAAAGAGAATGTTGCTTCATTCATGAAATAAATTCATACCATACAACAAAGATTTAAAGAACAAATTTTGATTCATCTACTGGTGGTGGGATAATTGATTGTCTTAATTAAATTCTAGGACAACTTAATCAGCACTGAAATAACAATTCATGGAGCCTCTCATTGTGCTAGAACCATCACTGGGTTTAGCTGAATGTGATGACATGCACCAAGACACACTCATCATCTAGTACTGCTTCTCCTCAGGTGAAGAACAATTCCACTACCTGATTGATACCCTATATTTATGTGATGGGAATCACCCTAAAAGCAAAACTCTGTAAACTACAAAAGAGTTTTAAGGAAGTGAATCACTCAGTTATCTTCATGAAATGCTCCGTGAGAATGATCCAAGTGCACTGACACACATGGAGATGTTCATGTTCTAATTAACTGAAAAGCACTGACACACATGGAAATGTTAATGATGGAAACTGAGCAACAAACTAAAAAAAGAAAGAAAGAAAAGAAAAGAGGGTTAATAACAGAAAGGAGCAAGATTGAAGCTAAAATCTAACCTATTTTGATACTGAAATAGATTTTTCTTCCTTGACGCTAAGACAATCTACACTTCTACCCGAACCTACAATTTCCAGCAGTAAATTATAGTCCCCCCCCCCCCCCCCCCAACAAGAACAAGCTCAATTGTTATAATTGGGAAAAAGAAAAAAAAATCCTAAACAGATTATATCTCCACAAGCATGATACCAACTTTTTGGAATTTTTCATTGCATCTTTGCTATTGTTTCAACATCATCAATGAAACCAAAGTTGAAAAGGCTCATCCCACGAGCAACTTCTTTCATACTCAATCTTCTCCACATTAAACCTGCAATTTATGCATTAAATTCATTAGAAACAAGCCCACTTCCTATCAATTAATTAGAGTTTGAGTAATTATGCATCAAAACAGGCTCACTTTATATTGATTGATTAGAGTTTGAGTAATCATTTCAAGATGCCTGTAGGCTTGGCTATAGAAAGTCTCTGCTGCTGTTCTCCTCAATTTAAAAAGAGTTGGATTTAACGTAAGCAGCTTGGTCCGCTTAAGCAAGGTTCCGGTATCAAAACCTTGTGGATGCAAAAAATCCCCGTTGGGAGACTCACCCACCACAGCCAGGTGTGCGACCCGGGTTGCACACCGGATTAGTCAGGGCAAAGCCTTGGAAACCGGGGTAGGCAACCAAAAAAAAAAAAAGAGAGTTGGATTTAGACCTGTTATAGGAAGCGATACAATGGTTGTTGGCTCTATAGCCAAGCCTACAGGCTTTTGCATTGAAGATAAAACTTCCATAAAGAAGGAAACATTTGTAGTCACAGAGCCTCAGCATTCCAAGTGTTGGATACAACAGCTTATACAGGAATTACAGTGAATGCCCCCCTGCCCCCCCAAAAAAAGGACATGACAACATGACAACATGCACATACTCAGTTGCAGAAACACTAGTGTTTTAAGGTGCAAGTAACTCAACCCATTTCAAAATGTCAGAGCCCAGAAACTGTACAACAACAACATCGAAAGCCATAAAACTAAATGAGGTTGACTACATTGCTCCTTAAATAAAAAGATAAAAAGAGAACTAGGAAGTGGACAATAGAAAATGAAGCTGAAAGATAACAGTAAGAGAACACCCCAAGGTATCAGGAAAAGCATTCAACTGCAAAGCAAAAGTAGACTCCATACACCTATTGGAACCTGTGATTTATGCACAACTAACTCTTTTTTTTTTTGGGGTAAAGTAGGCACAACTAACTCACTCCATATCATATACTTAGAATCACAGTTAAAAAGAGCCAGTGCACGACAGCACAAGGCTCTGCTACTACAGGGTCTGGATGGCCAGCTGTAAGCAGCCTTACCCTCACTACACGGAGATGCTGTTTCCTTGATTCAAACCCATGATCATTAGGTTGCAGTAGAGCAACCTTCACATTGTGCCAAGGCTCATTCACCCTCTATATTTGGAAGTAAAGAATTGCAATTTTTTCCCTCTATATTTGGAAGCAAAGAATTGCAATTTTTTCGCTTCTATTCATCATACTCCAAATACAACTACTCAGATAAAGAGGACAAATAAGTTGGGCTTCTATAAATTTGAAGGAAAGTGGAAGCCTTAAATATATTTTCAGTTAAACCACCAATTCTCAGATGGAATACTTTAAGAATACTACAGAAGTTTTCAACTCTTATTTTATCAATTAACCTTTTATTCTTACATGAGAGGGTAGAGACACCATCAGACTGGAAACATTGTTCCAGGCTTCATTCATTTCTGAAGTAGCATGACTTTTGATGTTAATACCATTCTTCCCTTTGCTTTCCCTGCTCCCAATTAAAAAGGGCTACCCAGTGCACGAGGTTCCCTCCACCAGAGGATCTGGGAGGGTCATAATGTTTTCAGCTTTTATCCTGTTTTCACAGAGACTGTTTCAGATTCAAAAGCAACATTTACCATTGAACCAAGGCTTGCTCTCAATAGTCTCCCATAGTATAGGCCCCATATAGAGTAAAAAATCTGAAAATATACTAGATGCAATACAAAAAGAAATCATACAGTTGAACCCTATGGAAGATTAGTTTCTTAAACGTGTCCATGTGACCACAAAGGCCCAACCACAATAGGAGTAATCTTTGAACATCACTACATCAGTAAAAAAATCATTCAGTTGAAAACCTTCGCCAGCCCCTTCGTTATCCTGCTTCAATCCCATTTGGATTGTTTTTGCTTTAGTCCAGAGCATGTGAACATATCATGGCCCAAAAAGCAAATCAGGCAGGATTCCCTTCATATCATAATCAAAATTAGTCTCTAGATTATCCAGTTAGACCTCCTTGAATAACTAAACTCCCAAAAAAGGGCGTACCCAGTGCCGAAGCTCCCACACTGTGGGGTCTAGGGAAGGGACTTTCTAGGCAACCTTACCCCTGCTTTTTTGCAGAGAGGCTGATTCGAACTCCCAATGAATCATTAATGAAATTCATAATAAAAATGAACCAGTGAATAGAAAGAAAATTAAGGCAGAACTCACGTGACTAGTACAACCTATTCTCAGCATAAGCACCCAAGAATCTATAATATCCCTTGTAAAGCACTTAATGATTATATGCAATTAGGGATTAACATTGGCACTAAAATGTCCCTTGTATCATTGCAATCGAGTTCTCCTAATCACAATTGACAGTCCCCTTATTCTGTAAATATAAAGCCTTTAAAGCGTGAGAATACATTAAAAGACCAACATATCCTTCCAGGTACCCATGAAAAGTAGTACATACATTAAGGAAGTCAACATACACATTTTCTTATGTCTTAAAAGATGAGTTTCCTAGAAGGCAGAAGAAACAGGCCACTTCATGAATCTCATAATCAGTTTAACAACCAACATATCCAACAATCAATAGCCAAAGCTATCATGACTAACTCTTTCCTAAAATGAGAATGACTTTCAAAGCAAGCTTTCTGTAATTGCTCAACCAACACTCTTTCCTTAATCTTGTAGCTGTTTAAAAGACATTATTATTATATAATATAAAATCTCAGGCTTTTTCAAGCAGTTGCCTGTCTGGTGGAAGTAAAAAATTGGCTAGATCCTATCTATCCAAATAGATTTTAAAGCAAAAAAGAGAGAATAAATCCTACATATTCCCACTTGAAAAACCATCCCATTGGTGTTCTTTAAAAACCAAACCCAAGAAAAAGAACAAGTCTGACTTCGTGAGATCTATATATAAAGCCAGTGAAAGAATTGTTCATATTTCATTAGTATGACAGGGGAACGTCTTCTAGCATAAACTCTAAAGGTGTTTAAGATGCCCACAATGGACTTGTAAAAAAAAACATAGAAAATTAGGTTGCTTTGTGTGCTTGTCCTTTTTTAATCAGAAAATCCAATTTATTGGAATAATTTTAATTTTTTATCTACAGCTCTGAAAATGGGAAACTGATACACCAGTTTTAAAAGTTCAAAACTCCAAAATATAGGGGAAATTTATTCAGTTCACAATATGAATATTTAAACTCAAAAAATATAATTGCAATACATCAATCAAGTTTGTAGATAAGTTTGGCTTTCAACTGAATTTTCTTGAGAGACAAGCTCTAGGCATGGAATCTAACAAATTTGTTTACGAAAGCAAAAAAAAAAAAAAAAAATCCCAAAATTCTAGCAACAACTTCTCGCAGCAAAGTCACAAATTTTTACTCCAAATCTAATTAATTGAGTATCATGAATTTGTAATCATCCCCAAAAATTTTAAGCAGAACCATTCACGTCGAATCACATATGAGTATGCAAGTGCATCTAAACAGATAATTTTAACGAAGGTTTAATCTGAAACTCACTTATGCTTCAGGTACACTTCCAAGGGTGTATGAGAAGAGCTCACGAACGGGGGAAAACTCTACCAATCCAATATCCATTGCATACCCAGTAACTGGCAATTTCAGATCTCGCAGCACACTGAAAGCCTCTGCCGTCCGGTTCTTTGGAACTTCTTGTGCAACTGAACAGTTAGGGACCCAGTAGTCCGGGCTATACTCCTCATTGATTTCCACGCATTCCTTCTTCAGTGCATCACACAATTGTGAATGAAATTGAAGGAGTGCCAGTGACGGTGTTGGACCAAGGAAGAGAACGTTGCCTTCACTGGGGAAGCTTCCAATGGTAGAGAAAGAGAGAGGCAAAGGTTCTTGCTTGGAAGCAAAGTTCCTTATAATACTTTCCAATTTCGAAGGATCAAGCAGGGGACTGGAAAGGAGGGTGATATGTGGCCGAGATTCCATCTCAATTAGTTGCTTGCTGATCTGCCGCCGTGCCATGACATTCCAAGCCTTCAAAACCTGGTTCTCGAGAGCAGGGTCGAAGTAAAGTTCAATTGCAAATCCTTCCGACATTTTTTCGATTCGAACTAGGGAGAAACTTGCCCACAACAAAAGACAACTCGCAGAACAAAACCCACAAACAGAATCAAGTGATGGGTTTAAAAAAAAAAAAAAACCGAAGCTCAAAGAGGGTAAGCAGTGGAATGGTTCAGTCTTCGACACTCCAAAAGTAGCATTGGATCTCCACCAATATCAAATAAAATAGCAGAAGAGAAGAAAGGGGAATTAGGGAAAAAAGGAATCAAACCCAGAAGACAACAATTGGGTTAAAGACGAAACCTTAACATGTGACCGTTGCGCAGCTGAGTGGAATTCACATAAAAGGGGGGCAGTAAAGATGTTGAGAAATCATCCAGTATTTAAAGGGCTACGAGACGAAGACTTTCACGAATTCCAAAATCGAAAATCTGGAAAACCCAGATCCAAAGCCCCTTGATTGTCACAGCTCGTCGTTGTCATTGAGTCATTTGAACGAGCATTTGCAATGCAAGTTGTGTCGGAGACTTGAAGAAGACTGCAAGTAGTAGCCGTTGGTCAGTTCCTACCCGAACCAGTAACATTTATCTTCTTGACTAGTTAAGTACGCCGAAGCACGCCATTGCCAAATAGGCCAGCTTGCTTCTACCATCTGTCCATGTTTATCTCCATCTCTTCGAGTCTCACAAAATCAAGATATTATGGTTAGTTAGGCCAACGTCCATTTACATTCCTTGCTGGCAATGGTGACACGGATCCGTACTTTTCCTTTCTCTTCAGTGGCGATCAAGGGGCGACATATACAACCTGGCGCACTATAGAAACGTAATGCTGGTTCTTTTGGGTAATTTTGAGCTTCCCCCACCCCAAGCTGAGGTACCATGTCATATTTGTCATGTATTGAATTATCTAATTTATCAGAAATCACTATTACTAATAGGGTGCAAGTTTGGCCTGATCTGTTTTAAGGGCCTGTTTGGTTACATGATTCAAGAGATTCTAAATCTCTGGATTTACAAATGTGAGATTTATATTTGTTTGGTTGTGTGAATTCTTGGATTCATAAAATCTAGGGATTCACCTTTTTACATTAAAAATGTGAATTTGTAGATTTATGGGTATGAGTTGAAATCCAGAGATTTCATTCCTAATATAAAAACACTAAACATTTGAACCATGACTCCATAGATGTGTTTTAACGAATAATCTATGGATTTCATTCCAAAGATTCAAGCTAACCAAACAGTTAATTTTATGAACCATGACTCTATAGATTTGAAATCACTAAAATTTTGAAATCTACAAACTCAAGTAACCAAACAGGCCCTAAGCTCTCCTTGATTGGCCTTGAGGTGGATTAGGGCCAAAATATTATGGCCTTGACTATGGTCAAGGGTGGCTTGAGATTACTTTTTGGCCTGCAAGGTTTGTTCCGATAAGTTCCTGATTTTTTGCCTTGACCCTGACTCTGATTCTGGCCGTAATTTTGATTTTGATAGTTGATCTCAATGAATCAGGAACATGGACAAGAATATGACCAATCAAGGCCATGTATAGGGTCAATCAAGGCTAGGGTTATAGATAGGGCCAATCAAGGCGGGAATGAGTTTTGCTTGACCTTGTAGTGCTTAGGGTTAGGGATAATAATTATTGGCTCTAAATTAAGGTCAGGGAAAAAATAAACTTAGATTAGAATATATAGGACTGGGTTTGGGATTGCAAAAACCCAGCCCACCCCGACCTATTGCACAAGGTCTAAGGGTTTATAGGCTCTAAAGATAAAAAGTAGAGAATGATTGAAACGACAGAGATTCAAACCTTAAGACTTTTTTTACCTTTGTCTTATAGAAGAATAGCACTATCATACCAGAAACACATCTAAAGATAGAAAATCAAACTTTTTTTTTTTGATAACCATAAAAAATCAAACTGTGAGGTGCCAAAATTCCATGCAAAGCTTCCTTACCCTATTCTTTCAAACCAATTCTACATAAGCTGGAGTCTTCTATACTATAATTGAAGGTTCAATGAAATTTTTTTGGTGGTAAACTTAAAAGGTTCAATGTGAGTTGAATCCAAATCCAAGCAATGTTTATATCTACTTCTATGGCCTCATTTGGTGTGGACCCATGTGAGACTCACTAAAGTTTTCAATCTCTAAATTATTATTTGTTGTAGTTAGATGTGAGTTCTACATCAAATGTGTGATGAAAAAAAAAAAGACCAAAACAATATGTAACCTCCAACCAACGGCGAGGTGATTTATAAACTCCATTAAAGGCATTAAAGGCAATAGATATGGGTGGAAGTAAAGAAAATAGAGATCCAAAAAAGATAATAATAAATAAATAATTGAAAAGATATCGTAATATTCTTTTGTCTTATTGTATTATTTTCTGCTTTTCTTTACCAAGCATATTAGAAGTGATAGGTGTAATTTGATGATTGCTCTTGCTTTCGTATTAGAACTTAGAAGATGGGGCAAGGATCTGATGGGGAAGATGTGCATGGAGAATCTAAGATCAGACACGGAGACATGAAGAAAGTATGGTTTCCTTTTGGGAACCTGGGTCCTACCCATCAACTATCAATCATTGATATTTGATTCCTTCTTACGCGGAGGAATCACTAGAGTGAATGAAGACAATTGACTTCAATTTTTTGTGATCGAAGAACCATTTGGATTCTGCTCCACTTGCTCGAATCGCATCTGAATGAATGAGAGGTGATTAGTCCTGGTGATAATTTTATTGATTAATTAACGTTTGCATTAGTTTCAAAGCGACATCCACCACTTCTTCAGGTCGGATGACCCATCAAACCAATTTGACACTAGCAGACCAGCAGCAATGGCTGCAACTATCTCAATCTCTATCTGTTCAGATCCTCGCCAAGCTCAATCCCAGTTCCACACTCAGCCTGTAAGGAGTCTTCTCTTTAATCCACTTCACACCCTTTCTTTTACATCATTATCTTCGAAGCGCGCGAACCCTTTGCTAGTTCTGCGCAAATGCGACAGTTCCAAGTTTTACACTGCTTGCTCTTCATCTCATTCTTCTTCCTCCTCCTCGGAATCATATCTTAACGACCCACTAAGAGTTGGGCGGTTTCTTACTAGCGAAGAGGTTGAGAAGCTCCAAATCCTAAACAATTTCAGATATTCTCAAGAATTTGTATCTGGGTCGTTGTTGGTTCGTGTGATGGGAGCAGATGAGATGGATGTAACAGTTGGGTTGCTTTCTGAATCATTTGCAGAGTCCATGTCTTTACCTTCTGGTTACGTCCGTTTCCTTGCCTTCCTGGTGAATCAGTATATGATTGAGAGGAGAGCCCTAATGCCTAACACGGCAACGCTCATTGGGTTTTACAGGGGAGAGGGTGGTGAAGAGCAGTTAGCTGGTACAGTTGAGGTTTCTTTCAATAAACAAGGTGCCAATGCTTCTCCTCCAACCCCCACTCCTCCGAAGGACTCACCTTATATATGTAATATGACTGTGAAGAAGCAACTCCGAAGGTACGTTTATAGCTTTGCCTATTAATTGGGAAGTTTTCTTATCATTTCATCTTTTAATATTTTTGTCTGTTTATTCATTTTGTTTCTCAAGTTTCGGTCTTTCCTTTTAAGGCACCTTTCAGAGCTATATCTGCTGATTGCTTTCGAGTTCCTTAGAGATAGTAAACAAAAATTTGCACCCTTCTGTCTGATGGCTTTGTGGTTCATGTATAAGACTCTCGTTTATTTTAAATTCTTCCTCCAGCCTTTCATTGACTTCAACCATAGCAACAATGAAGTCTTCAGAGACATCAGACTTGAAAGTGTTTTTGGTAGCCATTAAGGAGAAGCCGAAGATGTGTCAGAGTCATGCTAAGTCTAGCCTAATTGTTGTCACTCATTCTAGATTCTTGTACTAGCCAATGGCCTACTGGGATTTTGATGAACTGATATTCGTTTGATCAGTTCAGTGGGTATTTTCTTTCCAGGTTTGCAATCCAGGATTATTTCTATCCCACTGTAACTGAATCGTCCTTGTTATAGAAGTAAAAATTTAAGAAATTTGATGAGACATTAGCACAAGAAACTTATGGTGTCCCATTGATTTTTAGTCTGTATACCCTCCCCTGTCAGAAATTGTGCCTGCATAACAAAAAATGGAAATTTTACTGAGCCATCTTGTAATCAACTTCCTGGTTTTGGTTTTTACTGAATTTCACCCCTGGAATGTGTTTCAAATTATTGTACCCATTTGATTGACCCACTGACATTTTTTGGTGATGATCCAGATGGGAATTTTGTTTTATTATTATGTTTCTCAGAGATCTGTGATTATAGTGGAGTATTGTTGAATCAACCAGTCTTGGAGGAGTTATACACCATTTTGGGGTCTCATTGTGTTAGCTAGTTAGAGAGGACATTTGGGGTTCTTTCATGTAAGGGTTTCGAGAAGAGAGAGCTAGCAGTGCTGTTTTGGGGTGTTCAGAGATGGTCGTTGTAGTAAACTTCAATTACCTACGAAACAATTTCAGCTTTGCCAGTGGATGTAGCGCATTATATTGGTTTGTGAACCACACAAATTTTTTTTGTCATGTTGCTCTGTTTTTGGTTCTGTTTGTGTTTCCTTGGCATTTGATTTCAACAATCCCATGCTTCACAAGCAGTAATGGCAGGATGTCATTCATATGGGATCAGCAGTCAAGGATAGTGTAACTTGATAGAGAGTAGTTCCAACTTCTAGTGAGACATCTATGTTGCTCCAAGCAATTAGGTTTGATATTTATAACTTATATTTTTTTCTTTTCTTTACTCTAGAGAAGTGTTTATTAATGTCACTAATGATTCTATGATTGTTATTCTTGAGGCTTGACACTATCCTTTGTTTCTCTTTATGGGACCTTTCATTCTCCTTCTTTGACACAGAAAAGGCTTGAAAATCAAACTCTTCTTTTCTCATTTTCCATGTTTGGCTCAAACCTACTTTAACACAGAAGAAACCAAACTACTTCTCAGGTGAAAAAGAAAATATTCTCAGACAGAAGAAAACCTTGAGATGCAAAATGCATGACCAAACTGCATAGGTCAAACTAAGTTGAATCTGAAAACTAATGCACAGGTCATGGATTTTGCCTTAATTAATGAGTATACCCTAAAAATCTATGTCCACTTGGAAGTCTGTAACTATCAATTCTTTGTACCTGTAACAAATTTTATAAATTTCATCCCTGTTGCTGCTTCACTTATAATTTTTTGAAGTGTTTTTGATTTTTTTACTTCTTATGGGAAAAGTTATCCTTTTGCTAGTTTCAGATGCAATAAAAAGGGTTGACTACATAATTATCATATCAGATGCATGATGACATTAGACCAGTGATTCTGACTCATCAATATTTACCCCTTCTGAATCATGCAGTTAATGTGCTCTGCATTATGTATATTGATATCATATGGATCATCTTACAGCTGATTTAGTGTATGTCTTTGTATAATTTTTCAGAAGAGGCATTGGTTGGCATCTTTTGAAGGCATGTGAAGAGCTGATAACTCAGATGAGTTGTAATTCTAGGGAAGTGTACCTGCACTGCAGAATGATTGATACAGCTCCATTTAATATGTATACTAAAGCAGGTTATGGTATTATCAAGACAGATAGCATCTTTATCCTGTTGACATTGCAACGACGCAAACACTTGATGTGCAAAAGATTGTCAATTTTCAACTCCCCTTCAGAAATGGATATCACGAATCCTGATGGGGAATTTTCTTCATGAAGGTTGCAAGAAATGAAATAATGTTTTCACTGCATACAAGATGTCCTTGACAAACTCACTCCTGTTTCCTGCTTTAAATGTTGTTATATTGTATTGATGAAAAACTTTCGCTCAATTGTATGCATGTTAAACAGATGATCTTAGTTCTCTCCACCCACCCCAACCGTCTTATTTGATTGTTTCTTCTCATAGTTTGTTGCCTTATTTGTGACAGCCACCACAATGCAGTTAACTGCTTTCCTGCGAAGTGATTGATTAGAGGATTTCTCCTTGTGTGTCATATATTTGGTTGGGACCCTGTGATTTGTGAGTAAAGTCTCTTATGCTGTGGATGCAATGTGGTTCCAGACCTGAAACACTCTCTACCTCCTTGCTTGAAGTTTGTTTGAATCTGATTGCTTCCTGTGCTTTTGAAATCTTTTTAGAGGGGAAGGAATATCTAGAACAGATATTCTTTCAGTGTACTGGGAATAACAGAGCAGTTTAATGTTTGAGAAAACAGTTGGATGAGTGGAGAAACAAATAGGACAATTATCACAGTTATGTATCAATCTACTTGCTGATAAGTAGTTAGTGATCTCTTAGACCTGAGTGGGACATGATGGAAAACAGGCTGAGATTGAAATTTTCAATTCATAAGGTGACTGAAATTCTCAAGGTGGCAATGAGCTCCACTGAAAAAACTGATGGAAGGATTGGAAGTTGTCTGAGATTGGGATTTAATGTGAAATCAACTTATCATCTCATACTCTCACTGGTGCGATCTTGGACTCTTCTCTCTAAGAAAAAAAAGAGTGGATAGAGGTGTGGAATTTAATGGTGGTTTTTTTTTTTTTTTTTTTTTTTTTGGGGGGGGGGGGGGGGGGGGAGAAGAAGGCAGAAGGAAAATTGAAGCTCTTTCTGTTGAGATGCTGCTCAGGCAATCTACTGGTGCCTAAATTACAGATCAGTATGTCACTTCTGTTGTGATAAAACTGAGGTTCACATGATTCTCAATTTGCCCACATCGTGGTTGGTTCAGTTCATGCTCTTTCTTGCACTGATCAAATTAAGGGCCAGATTTTCAGGACTATTAGCTGCTCATGTCACGTGAAGTTAAGGGACATTTACAAAGCTGGCTTTCCATTGTTTCCTGATCAGTCTTTACTGGGAGATTGGAAGACTTTTAAGAATGCAGATCTGGGTATTCAAGTGCAGTCGTTTAAAGACTATTGGGCCTCATCCTACCTCCTGGAGGAATTTTTTTCATCTTTCCTCAGCAAGGTCTGCATATGGCAAGGTTATCCATCAATTTTTCCTCCCCAAATCTACCTAATGTTTATTAACATATGGTTGATTGGACTGAGCATGGTCAGATTAAGAAATGTCTCTTGGCAGAGTTATGTTCAGAGAAAACCTTAAATGAAGCCTTTTGTTTGTAAGATGTAGCTCTATGCTGGAACTGGATCTTCATTGCAAAGAGAAATGGGAAGCTTCATTGCTGGAGGCCTTGGTCTGCCTTGATTTGGATACCTTTTGATTGTAAGCTTTGATTCAAAGTTGCCACTTTTGAAGTTGTTAATCCTTTGTGTGACACAGGTGATCATTGAACTTGGTTAATTGCTTTTCTTATCTACTGTCTCTGTTTCCTCTGATTTTCCAATGTAGCGGTTCATTGTTTAGCAGTTGGAGTTACATTTATATTGGCTCCATGAATTTTGTATCCACCATCACCCCTCTAAACTATTAAAAAATTATATTTAAATCGGCTCCATAAATTGTGTACCTCCAACACCACCCCCCTCAAACTATTTAACTTTTCTCCTAATGCACACCTCAACCCAACAAGAAGTAAGTTTAACCCAGTCTTTTCCTTAGGTACTTGAACTTCATATTGATGAGGAAAACATGAAGATGAATAAGAGTTGTTCAATTTAGGTTTCAAATATGTGTATATATATGTATAGACAGCAAGTAGGAAAATATGTTTGTAACCAAGGTGATTAGAACATAAGTTGTAACCTCTATTTTTATGCCCATCAAAATTGCCATCTTTGGGATTTGTTTGTTAATTTATTTTGAGAGTGTGGCAGAAGAAAAGTGTAGAAGTTTATATACATTCTTACAGGTTCTGTTTGAAAGAAGCATGAGAAAAAAATAAAAAACCGACGGCCTTCTTTTCAGTGATGGTCTAGAATGCATATGGCTGCCAAATAACCTCCATCTCTTCAATATTTTGCTAATTTCCTTTTCTCGCTAGTCCTATTTACTAAATTGCCACACCTCTCCACTTACCCAAATTTAGGGAAGTGTTATGAAGATGGCTGCACCACAGTCATGTATGGAAGATCACCATGAAAACTTAATTCTGAAGTTCCCTTCAGTGTTAGCATTTGTACTTGTTATTATGGATTTTGTTATGGAAGAAACATAAAAAACCTTTGGCCTGCTTCTCAAAGATTGTCTCAATGCAGGTGGTAACTAACTTTCTTTGTCTTGGTTATATTTTCTCCCCCCCCCCCTCTTCTCCTTGTCCTCCTACACAACCCGTCCAACAAAAGGACAAAAGAAAGAGATACAGTCCCTCAAATTGCCTAATTTGCTTTCCTACTGTTCCTGTTTATGTATCATCACTCCCCCCCCCCCCCCCCCTTTACCCCCAGGAAACAGAAGTGTCATGAAGATATGGCTACAACCAGACTCATGGGCAAAAGATCACTTCAGTTGAAAAACGTAAGTTCTCAAGGAAACTATCAGTGTGAAAATTTTATTGTGAATTCTCCTTTCAGTGTTAGCATTTGTAGCCCGTATTGGTATATTTCAGTATTTAACATGTCAGAAATTTCAATTTCTCTTTTCAACCTCTTTATTTCTTGAATTGATTCTCTCGTCTCAGTGGTTGTTAAGTATCCCTAGAGTAGATTTTTCATTACCATTGTTTCAGAGGCTGTGTGAATATGGTAGTTAGGAGTACTGGTTGTTTTAATGAACCTACCATCTAAGTGATCTTTTAAAGTTCCTGTAAGCACAAATTTGTAGACTAGAAATTGATGTTTCCTAGTGCACAATAACCATTGAGAGCTAAAAGATGTTTGTGGTCCAATCTGCTCAGGATAGGATATCAACTTCCATGCAGAATTCCTATTCAACTTCAGCTTTTTTATAATGTAGCAGTTGATTGCCATAACTTGGAGTAATGATGGAACAACAATAGGAAAAATAGTAGCAAATGCACATACATAGATTTTTAGTTACTTTGAATACATGACCAGTTTGGTTGAGAGGAGAGACGGAAATTTAGCCCTGTAGTGCCTTTGTATATGCATTTATTGGTACATGTTTGTTTCTTAGATGCAAGTTTCATCTTTCAGAGATCATACTTGCAAAAGTATATCTTTAGCAGCTACCTGTCTCTCATCAAACCCTCCCCCATCATGGATAAGAAAAATTATCCATTCCTCTCCAACTGATGATCCCCTGCTGCTGATTGTTTAGCTTGCAGCACATCAGCATAATATACATTCAAAAGCTTGTCTTCAAACTTGGTTTAGTTAATAAAAGCATTCAAAAGCATTGGGACATATTTCGAGAAGACATGGCGCCATCTCACGGATTAACAGCTGGGGCAGCAGGGCCTCAAGGCAGCAGAGGATCAGTGTCCCCTGAATCTTGCTTTCCAAGCAGTTTCTTTGCCCTTAAGTACATGTTGCTTCCTTCATTTCCTTTTTAGTGTGAATATTGAAGATTCAATTCCTAACTTGTAAAAGTTCCCTCATAGGCAATAATCAAGGAGCCAGAGGATAAGAATAAGAAACAGACCTGGATCAATCTGATCCTCTGCTTGCTTCTCCTCTTCTTGTTCTGTTCTGAAACCATCCCAGATGAGTGACAATAGCAATTTGCAAAGCCCAAACAGACTATTTTCCAACTTGACAAATCAAATTAAGAAGCAATCAAACACAAGAAAACATTGAAGGCAAGAAAAGCAGAGAAAGAAAAAGGAATCGACCTCTGGTAGGAGTGAGTTGGGCCAAATAATTCAAGCCCAACCCAACCCATGGAGATCCATAAGGTACTCGACCCCTGGTCTAAATAATGGGCCTGGATGACTGGATCACCCAGGTCATTACTACTGCCAAGGAATCCGGATCATCTCCCACCGTCGAGGGAGCACTCTGTGCTCCCCGACGGCTTTACCATCACAAAATACAGTGGAGTCCACAGGTGGAAAAATGAGATTTTTTTTGTGCTCCCCCGACGGGGAGAAGATCCGGACTCACTGCCAAGATAGGATTTTTTGTTGAGTTTGGACACCTCCCCCTCGAATTGAACAGTGTGCTCACTTGGCCTTGTGCCACCACCCAATAGTGGTGGGACCTGCTTGTAAATATTAAAAAATCAGAAGTTGAAATCTTAGTGGGTCCCATCTGGCCCCACTTCCCAATTGTGTGGTTCAAAAGTGTGAAGGAGCACATTGTTCTATCTTGATGGAGAGTTGATCCGGATGCATTTTTATTTGCTGCTATTGGGGTTATCTGTTGCACGATTCTTAGATTACGGCACTAGGCATTTTTAAGATTCAACAGCTATGAAATGGCAACATCTGAACATAGTCACGTGTTCCATCAGCTCCCCTCCTAATAAAGCGGCGTGGAATTAAACCAATGTTTAAATTCAAATTTTAAATTTTAAATTTTAAATCATCTAACGGTCTGGATTACCTTAGGCTGCGTTTGTTTGCTGGAATAAAGGTGGGGTGGGAAAATTCTTGAAAAAAATGCAGATTTTTTACTTATCCCTTAAATCCCAGAATGATAGATTGTTGGGTTGCTTGGGGTGGGAAAGTGATGTGGCGGAGCAACTTTCCCACCCCAAGCCATTTTAAAACCCCACATATTTGGTGGGACTTTGTGGGAAAGTTGGGAAAAGTAAAAGTGGGACCCACCACTATCACTTTTCCACAAAACTTTCATTTCTTCTCCCTCATCCCACTACACATGGGTCTCACATGTTTTTTTTCCCACCCCATTTTTCCCACCCCATTTGCAACCAAACGCAGCCTTAATGACACCTCGCAGGCATGCCACACCACCTTTGTTATGCTGAAATACGGCTACACATCGATAGCTGCAGAAAATTTGAATTCAGCATGGGGTCGCACTGTGTTGCCGACAGTTGAGATCGAAATCCATTGGCTGCACATACTGCGCATTTAATGTTACGTGCATTTAATGTACAACATTCAAATAAATTCTTCTGCATGACGTTGAAAAACGAAGGCCATCCAATCAAATCTTTTAATGCACCGATCAGAGCTGTTCAAAGTTGGAGAAACGCAGCTTTACGTATTCACACCGATTCGATCCATATAAGGTTAACTGTCACTTGCTCCAGGTGAACCGTGAACCATCCAATCAAGGTACAAGTTCTCCAAAATGCTGGTGACCTTGTTAATGGCTTTGCAGTCGTTTGTTTAACCATGAATATCATCTTTATTTAACGCCACCTACTCTTTCATTCACTGCTTCAGGTTCTGCTAACACAAATAAATACCCTAATTTAATGCCCACCTGCTCACCATTTCATTTGACAACAACTAAGATCTACTATAAATATGAAGGTGTTGTTCCGCTAGTGATCAGTGTCCAGTGACAAACAGTTCTTGTGTGCATTGCTTTGAAGTTTGAACTCAAAGATCGATAGATATATTATAATGGGGAAGCTTGAAGTGGAGGTGGAGGTGAAGTCCAATGCAGATAAGTTCTGGGAGAGCATAAGGGACTCCTGCAACCTCTTCCCCAAGATTTTCCCTTCCCACTACAAAAGCATTCAAGTTCTTGAGGGAGATGGCAAGTCTGTTGGCTCTGTCAGGCTCTTGACTTATGCCGAAGGTAGTTCATAAAATAATCATCATGTACTTGATACATCTAGAGGCTTAATTTGCTAACTGTGAATTTTTTTTGATGCTTTAAACATGTAGAGATACCAGGGGTGAAGTTCTCAAAGGAGAGGATCGATGCAGTGGATGAGGCTGGCAAGGAAGTGGCTTACAGTGTCATCGATGGAGATGCGGCGCATTTATACAAACACTTTAAGGCCAAACTGGTGGTTATCCCAAAAGGAGAAGGAAGCTTAGTGAAATGGTCCTGTGACTTTGAGAAAGCCAGTGGAGATGTTCCTGATCCACACCTTATCCAAGACTTTGCTGTCAACAACTTCCGAGCACTGGATGATTACCTTCTCAAGGCCTAATCAGTCCTGCATTACGTTATGCTACTATGGCTCACTAAGGTCTTGAATCTCAACCTTTCAAGGGTCAGGGATTCTGCGATGGCCAACTTTATTTCCTAATAAGAGTATTGATCAACATCAATCTTGTGGGAGTGAGATTGTCTATGTACGAAAGCAATAATTATTATTAAGTGTTCTGTTAATCGTCTCATCAATTGGATTGATCCCTGCAACTGCACTTGATCTTAGGAAGAGAAAGAAGCACTACACAATCGTCAAGCCAAAGATAATGTTTATTGAGACACACAGGACATACAAGATACAAACGAGATGCATGTATTATGTTTTTTCAGGATTCAAAGCCTTAAACTGGATCAATGCTCCAAAAACTCCGAACCTAATGCAACAAGCAAAGTCAACTTCTTTAACATATCTCATACTAGACTGGTTTAATCTAGCGTCCATGCAACAAATTAGTCCCCATTAGGCACATTACAACACATTCGAAACAATAGATATAGATGTGACAAATTAACGTACTAGGGTTCACTGTGGAATTCGAAGATATAGAGGGACGGGATTGGAATGGTTGGGAGTTGAATCCCAAACAGAGAAGGCACTGGTGGAATTCATCCACTTCTCTGTAATCTCAGGGTAATGGCGGTGAATCACATCACGAAGGCTTTCCGTAGTGTTCACCCATTCAAAACCCTTCTTTGTGTAAGTCTCCTCATTGAAGTCGCTTGTGAAGAACCTATCTGCTTCCAATCTCCTGGAAGCCATGACGATGAAAATCACAAATGCTGTCTCACTGATGGCAAAGCCCTTGATCTTCTTCTCAGCCATGAGACCCACAAGTAGATCAAGCTGCTCAACATCATCATCATAGACTTCGCGTAACGTATGAATGGCTTCAGCATCATCTGTCAGATCTTCCCATTTGGAGATTGGAATTAACATCACTCCCCTCCTGAACTCGTTGTACCTTGCTACATTCCTCTCCCTGTCCCTGTAAACTGCATTAAACAACACCAAAGGATATATATATATCATAATCTTCTTCTTCAATATTCGTTCTTGATTCTTTCTGAAACCATTAAAGGGTTTTCTACTTACTTTCAAGAGCAGGGAGATCAACATGGTCAGATCTATCAGTTCCATCTGGATTTTGGGGAATGAGATCTCTTATCCATGTTGGATAGTTAAAAAGCTCTAAAGCTCCACATGCCTGGTGTCCCATGGAAACCAATTGCCTTACAAATCCAATCTCAGATAGGGTTTTCTCTCCATTGATGCCTATCAAGTCGGTCATTGGAACCCTAATTTTAACAAGAGTGTGAACCATCGTTATTGCTATTGCAAAGTGTTTTGATAATTGTCATCAAATGAAAATAAATCAAAGTGACGAAAAGGGAGAGTGACATATACATCTTAAGCAAGGGTGGTGATTTGTTGGCTCCAGGAGAAGCAGAAAGATTCCGGATTTGAAGGTTGTCTGGTAAAAGAGAATGCATTCTATAAACGTTGGTGAATTCCTCAGTCAGAGAATATGGAACCCCATGATTTTTAGGCTTCCTTAATCCAACCAAACCTCCCAAAATGGATCCTCCTACATGCCCAAATGTGTCCTTAAATTTCTTCCCCAAAATCCCATACCTGCATTTGCATTTAAAAAAGTATGTTAATCAAAGACTTTAACGTGATTGGACAAATCTAGTATAGGATAAGTTAAAAGACTTGATTTAACGTGTTTCACCAATTGGCACGCATGGATGCGAGTAATGTATCGGTCTTAAGAAGCTCAACAGTCCAATCAATAGTATGGATCTTAGCAATGACAGCAGAAGTAACTAGTCTTGCATGGCGATAAAGTTCTTCGTCTTCAAGGTGAGGGTATTCCTTCTTGAGGGCATCACACACAGCATTGTGTTCCTTAATGAAAAGGGCCTGGAAGGTTGAAACCCCAGCCCAGCTATTGCGCACGTCGCCAGATATGGCTCTCCCATCTTCTTCATGTAAGAGAAGGCCATTTTCTGATATCTTGAGCTTCCCATCTTTGTAGGTTCTCACTTTCTCAAGCCTTTTTGCATTGCTTCCATATATAGCACTTCCATCCCTATACATTTCCCAATAACATTTTAGGGTAAGAGTTCTTTGTAGGGAAGCATGAACTCATGCTTAGATGGGATGAGAGGATTTTGCCAGGCTAGTGCCACTGATGTGGTGGCATGCATCTACATTGGATGCTCGTCACCCTAGTCTTTATTAAATCTCACTTGCTCAGAACACCATGAGCACATATAACCAACTCAAGGGAGAGAAAAAAATCAGTTTTTTCTTCAAAATAAACTGAACCGTGTTTTGAGTGGCAGAGATTTAATAAAGACTAGATGACGCCCATCCAACGTTCTGCACCCACCTACACATTAGCAGCACTAGCCCAGCACTAGCCTAGCAAGATCTCGGGATGAATCAATTACTTACCACCAAGGTGTTCGGATGTTTAAGCTACCAGTCTTGATCTCGTAGAAACCAGTTGGGACCTCCTTGGTCTTGTAGAATCTGAAAGAGCTGAGTGGGCACTGGTTCTCTACTTCTCTTGGCACCGTGAGCTCTACCTGCAAGCATTATAAATGGTGATACACTTATATTATGAACCGTTGCATGAGAATTATTACACTGATAACAAGCATAAAATCTCTGAAACTGCTCTTGATGTATTGAACTAGCTGGCTAATAAACCTGTTTGGTGTCCTCTAAGTGGTCAATCCAATCGTGTATCATGAACTGAATCCACGAAGCTGCGATCATGTTGAATTGCTTTCATGTGTCTATCAACTTTCTTCGAGCTAGGAAGTTTTGTGGCCACCTCCATTGGATCTGGCTTCAGTAGCTACACAATAATGAAACCGGAGCAAAGAACTGAATCAGTTGAAAAGATTCTCAGCTGAGGGTGATCTCAGCAAGAAATTTAATTATACTAGAAACTTGAAATCTTTTGAAATATTTTGAGTTGTTGAAAGAGTTCAGATGAAACCCAACCGAGAGAGAGAGAGAGAGAGAGAGAGAGAGAGAGAGAGAGAGAGAGAGAGAGAGAGAGAGAGGAACTGCATGAGAACAAGGTTTGTGTTATAATGTATACCTGATGCTTCTGATTAACGGGAGGAATATTCGCGGCCAAAGAAGGTTCCTTGGCTACCTGCAGCTTCGTTGAAAGGATCATTATATGTCCCTTCAGCTGTTCTGTAAGGATAATCGGCCGGTTAAATCGAACCCCAATTGGTGTGGTTCCCACGTTAAGCAGGTTATATTCCTGGTGAAGGTGTCTCCTGATGGCAAGGTAAATAATTCCGAAGAACACTGGTAATCGATGCCATATTCCCAGCTTATCAATGCTGTGCATTAACTGCACAAACACAACACAACACGCAAATTAAGTACAAAATCTGTGCTTGTTATCAAGCTAAGAAGAAGCAGGAAAGGAAAGAAAGCCAGTAATTACCAGGAAAAGAAATTTATCAATGAGAGTCATTCTAGAGAACACCCAATGGAAGTCTCCATGGACAAAATGCTTGAATGGTGCAGCAAGGAGAGCCTGTAGAGATGCCATTACTGGTGACATATCGTTTCTTTTCTAAAACTGCTGAACGCTGAGAATATAGCTTCAGAGTCTGGAGGTGCCTCTCTTTATAGCTCTATAAATACACCGCGTGGGATTATTTTGAGACAGAATTTTTGCCAAGTATCTACATTTGGAAATGGTAGTTTTTCTTTCTTTTTCGTGTATAATAATCATTAAAATCAAATAATACTGTTGAAGCAAAAAATCAAATCAAATCAAATCATATATATATATATATATATATATATATATATTGCATTATCTTATTTTTTTAAATAATTCTTCAGCATCAATAATCAATTGGCTTCCTTTAGTTCAAAGTTCATACCATATACTTTTGTGAGTAAAACTCTTACTTGCGTAGTTGCAACGACACTTCTTACAATTCAAACTCATATCTTGTCTCCCTTCGCATTTTAGATTGAGAAAAACTGCAGGAATGTGCTTCATTCCTATTTGTAAGAATTTCTTGTGAAATTAAAATAGAAGAACAAAAAAGGATGACAAATAAGAAATAAATTACGCATAAACTCTTGCACCAACCATTCACATCTTTTCTTGTAAAAAGTTATTGTGATTAATCTTAGTAGGGTATGTGATCAATTTATTTCTGATATAAGTATGTTGTACGATCATAGCTAGGTTTCTATTAAAAACTTGATCCTTAAGGTCATACTGTAAATAGCAATAATATTAACTAGGATGTATCAATATATGTGGGTAAAGGACTATACTTTTTCCTTCTATCTGAATTTTAGTAGTTACGTATCAACTTCATCTATCTGCTTCACATTAATGAGATATCAACCCTACAAGTGGTATTAGTGTTCAAACTAATAGAAGATAACATATATGGTTGAATAAAAAAAATTCTCATAAGAAGCTACTAGATAGAAAATATTGATTGTGACTGAGAATTAGATGAGATAAGATGGTAAAGTAGATACAGGAGAACAAGAGGGATAACAAATAATAAGGACTTTGACCATTAATTCTTAAAAATAAATCTTAATTTCAGTATTTTCTTGATTTCAAAGTATCTTTATTTTGGTGTTATGGATGCCATGATTTTGAACCAAGTTAGGACATATCTATCATTCATTAACTAGAAAATGAAGGGTTTGTTAGCACACCTCAATCTATTCATCTTGCTACTTTCATATACACTTTCTTAACGCCTTGCTACAAATAAGTCTTAATCTCATTTCTCTCTTTATTCATAATAGATAGAGACAGAGAGGGAGAGAGTGATGGTGGAAAGACTAACTGCACGTTTGGTAACTGTCTTTTCTAATAATCATTTTCTAGTGTATTTATCAAAGAACGGTGATCTGAACATAATTTTGACAATTTGGTGAAATTTGTGCCGAGAATACTTGAGGCAATGAATTTTTTTTTAAACACAAAAAAAAAAATCTAATGAAGGCGGAAAGGAGTTAGAAGTTGCATGTGAATGAAGTTTGGACTAAAAGGTCCTCTTTGAATTAATTTTGATGTGCTTTTTGTTTTTGAGAATGACAAAACAACTCAAAGTTGTCTTGCAAAAAGCCTTTTCATAAAAGAAAATTAGACCAGTTCATTTTCTGAAAACGAAAGAAAGACCCATTTTAACAAACGCTTTTTCACATTGATTCTTCCGTGTTCTAAGAAGAAAAGAATACACAAAATTATTTCTTGGCCTGTTACCAAACGTGCTATAGTGGGTTGCATCTTTTTTTTATTTTATTGATGTTTCCTTAAATTATAATGTAATTATTATATAAAACTATTATATATATATATATATATATATATATATATATATATATATATATATATATATATATATATATATATATATATATATATATATGTGTTTTTTTAAATTACTAATCAAACCTTAGACTTTATTTGAAATTATTGATATCTTATCGTTAAGCTCTAAGTAGCTAATTGATGATGTAGAATTTATGTATTTTTCAAAAATCCTAAAATAATCCAAAATTTTGTTATTATTCTTGAATAATTGTTGATGCCCATTTGTACCATAGCTTAATTTCTAATTGAACTTTCTTCTTTACAAAATTTATTACCCTTCTCATTTCTAATGGTGTTAAAAGACTTCTTAAGGTTGGGCGTGCAATGTCTACTTCGCCCTTTGCTAGAATTAAAAAGCCAAAAGACAATATTACATTCATTTAGAAAATCATATGGAAAACCAATTTCACCCTTATATAATAGTCATTTTGGATTTAAAAAAGCTAGACATTCAAGGCATCTTGTCATCAATTAGATTATATTGCTTGAGTAAGGGCCTGTTTGGTTTCATGAGTCTGGAGATTTCAAATATTTAGAGATTTCAAATTTATAGACTTCAAATCTATGGAATCATAATTTATAAAATTAAGTGTTTGGTTGTGGAATGAAAAAAGGCAGAAGGGATTAGTTTATTGTTGCGGCCCTAAAGGAATATCAGTAATTTCGGGTAAAGTTTAAGGTTGGATTAGTAATTTTAAATAGTACAAAATATAAAGTAGCAATTAAGTTATAATATAAGTGAACAAATGGCAAAATAGATATTACACATTCAACTTGAGCAGCCTTTTAAAACCTTTTGAAGTTAACATGAAACAATAATTTCATAAAGAGTGAGTTTGGTTACTAACTAAGCTATGGTATAAGGAAACAACAATAATTATCCCAAAAAAAAAAAAACACAACGTGAAAGGGATTTTGCCATTAAAGCTGATTAGAGAATAATTAAACATCAAATAGAATGTATTATGTTTGATTAATCCACCTCATTTAAAATCCTAATGCAATCCTCTTCATCTGGTAAGAGGCCCTTTATGTCAAAATTAATTGATATAAAAAGGGAAAGATTTTGGATAAAAAGTATTTAGTGCCGACCTCGATTCATGAACAACTTGGTTGTAAAAATAAAAAAATAAAAAATTTCATGAACAACCGTGTGAGAATCAGTCCATGGAGATAAGAAGATTAAAAAAGAAAGAGAGAAAGATTTTGACCATTATTTCTGCAGATCAAAATCTTAAGTTTCAATAATTTCTTTTGACCACGCTGGTCATGGTATCCTCATTGATCAACAATGCCTTCTTTTGAACGGTAAATAAAAAATTTCTGCACCAGTTCCTATTGACCTGGGCATAAAATTCAGAGAAAGAATGCAAGCTTCTTCAGCCCCACATTGAGTCATCAAGTGGTGAATATGAATAAATTTTGGATTTGGCCGCCAGGAATCTGGACTTAGCGAAACTTCTTGTGAGTTGTGAGTCGTATTGTGACATCATTCATTAGAAACTGGAGCCACTGATTGAAGCATTTTTGTCCTTCGCCCATAAGGGATTTCAAGGAGAATTGTTGATCGAAATAAGTTTTGAATCTAGCATGCAATGGTGTGCATGCAGAAGGTGTCAACTGGAATGGTCAGAATATTATTAACTTCATCAATAAGGTTCAGAATCTGTAACTCAAAAAAGGTATTCAATGCGGTGAAGCTCTCAAAGGAGAGGATTGATGCAGTGGATGAGGCAGGTGACAAGGAAGTGGCTAACTCTTACAATGTCATTCCTGGAGATGTGACGCATTTTTACAAACACTTAAAAGGCCAAGCTAGTGGTTATCCCCACGGGAGAAGGGAGCCTAATGAAACGCTCCTGTGACTTCGAGAAAGCCAGTGGAGATGTTCCTGATGATCCATACCTTATCCAAGACTTTGCTGTCAACAACTTTCGAACACTGGATGATTACCTTCTCAAGGCCTGGTCAATCCTGCATTACTACCGCTGCTCAATAAGGTTTCAAATCTCAACCTCTCAGGAATCAAAGATTCTGGGTTGGACTATGTTATTGTTGTTAAGGTATTTGAGTCATACTCAACTGATGTTGAGATATTGAAGTTATACCCAACTTATCTTCTAATACAGACTATTGGGTTAGTTACGATTCAACAATGTAATGGGCATTTGTGGGAGAGTCTAATTAACTGTAGAACCTAGTGTTGTTCTATAAATATTAGCTGGAAGCAACAGGGTATTCCAAATTAGATACTTAGGCTGTAATGTTTTAAGCAACCTTGTGCTTAAACTCTAAACCTAGCAATTGTCTAATATGCAAGTGTATTAATTAACATCAATCTTGTGGAAGCGAGATTGTCTACTTAAGTAAGCAATAATTAGTACGTGTTCTATTAATCGTTTCATCAATTGGATCAATCCCTGTAATTTTACTTGATCTTGAGAAGAGAAAGAAGCACTACAGAATCCTAAGGCAAAGACAATATTGTTTAATTATTGAGACACACATGGCATAAAAAGACACAAACGAGATGCATATGTTATGTAATTAATAAAAGCAACATACTAGGGTTCAAAGTGGAATTCGAAGATAGAGAGGGATGGGATTGGAACGGTTGGGAGTTGAGTCCCAAACAGAGAAGGCACTGGTGGAATTCATCCACTTCTCTGTAATCTCAGGGTAATGGCGGTGAATCACATCACGAAGGCTTTCCGTAGTGTTCACCCATTCAAAACCTTTCTTTGTGTAAGTCTCCTCATTGAAGTCGCTCGTGAAGAACCTATCTGCTTCCAATCTCCTCGTAGCCATGACGATGAAAATCACAAATGCCGTCTCACTAATGGCAAAGCCCTTGATCTTCTTCTCGGCCATGAGACCCACAAGTAGATCAAGCTGCTCAACATCATCATCATACACTTCGCGTAATGTATGAATGGCTTCAACATCATCTGTCAGATCTTCCCATTTGGAGATTGGAATTAACATCACTCCCCTCCTAAACTCGTTGTATCTTGCTACATTCCTCTCCCTGTCCCTGTAAACTGCATTAAAAAACACAAAAGGATATATATCATCATCTTCTCCTTCAATATTCATTCTGGAATCTTTCTGAATCCATTAAAGGGTTTTTCTACTCACTTTCAAGAGCAGGGAGATCAACATGGTCAGGTCTATCAGTCTCATCTGGATTTTGGGGAATGAGATCTCTCATCCATGTTGGGTAGTTAAAAAGCTCTAAAGCTCCACTTGCCTGGTGTCCCATGGAAACCAATTGCCTTACAAATCCAATCTCAGATAAGGTTTCCTCTCCGTTAATGCCTATCAAGTCGGTCATTGGAACCCTGATTTTCACAAGAGTTTGAAACCATCATTACTGCTACTGCAAAGTGTTTGATAATCGTCATCAAATGAAAAAAAAATCAAAGTGACCAAGAGGCAGAGTGATATTTACATCTTAAGCAAGGGTGGTGATTTGTTGGCTCCAGGAGAAGCAGAAAGATTTCGGATTTGAAGTTTGTCTGGTAAAAGAGAATGCATTCTATAAACGCTGGTGAATTCCTCAGTTAGAGAGTATGGAACCCCATGATTTTCAGGCTTCCTTAATCCAACCAAACCTCCCAAAATGGATCCTCCTACATGCCCAAATGTGTCCTTAAATTTCTTCCCCAAAATCCCATACCTGCATTTGCATTTAAAAAAGTATGTTAATCAAAGACTTTAATGTGATTGGACAAATCTAGTATAGGATAAGTTAAAAGACTTCATTTAACGTGTTTCACCAATTGGCACGCATGGATGCGAGTAGTGTATCGGTCTTTAGAAGCTCGACAGTCCAATCAATAGTATGGATCTTAGCAATGACAGCAGAAGTAACTAGTCTTGCATGGCGATAAAGTTCTTCGTCTTCAAGGTGAGGGTATTCTTTCTTGAGGGCATCACACACAGCATTGTGTTCCTTAATGAAAAGGGCCTGGAAGGTTGAAACCCCAGCCCAGCTATTGCGCACGTCGCCAGATATGGCTCTCCCATCTTCTTCATGTAAGAGAAGGCCATTTTCTGATATCTTGAGCTTCCCATCTTTGTAGGTTCTCACTTTCTCAAGCCTTTTTGCATTGCTTCCATATATAGCACTTCCATCCCTATACATTTCCCAATAACATTTTAGGGTAATTAAGAATTCTCTGTAGGGAAGCATGGACTCATGCCTAGATGAGATGAGAGCGTTTTGCTAGACTAGTGCCACTGATGTGGTGGTGCCTACGTTGGATGCTCGTCACCCTAGTCTTTATTAAATCTCAATCGCTCAGAACACCATGAGCACATATAACCAACTTAAGCGAGAAAAAAATCAGTTTTTCTTCAAAATGTACCGATATGGTTATGAATGGCAGAGATTTAATGAAGACTAGGTGACGCCCATCCAAAGCCATGCACCACCTACACGTTAGCGGCACTAGCCTAGCATGATCTCGGGATGAGTCAATTACTTACCACCAAGGTGTTCGAATGTTTAAGCTACCAGTCTTGATGTCGTAGAAACCAGTTGGGACCTCCTTGGTCTTCCAGAATCTGAAAGAACTGAGTGGGCACTGGTTCTCTACTTCTCTTGGCACCGTGAGCTCTACCTGCAAGCATTATAAATAGTGATACACTTATATTATGAACCGTTGCATGAGAATTATTATTACATTGATAACAATTCACCATAAAATCTCTGAAACTGCTCTTGATGTATTGAAGTAGCTAGCTTATAATAAACCTGTTTGGTGTCCTCTAAGTGGTCAATCCAATCGTGTATCATGAACTGAATCCACGAAGCTGCGATCATGTTGAATTGCTTTCCTGTGTCTATCAACTTTCTTCGAGCTAGAAGTTTTGTGGCCACCACCATTGGATCTGGCTTCAGTAGCTACACAATAATGAAACCGGAGCAAAGAAGTGAATCAGTTGAAAAGATTCTCAGGTGAGGGTGATCTCAGCAAGAAATTTAATTATACCAGAAACTTGAAATCTTTTGAGTTATTGAAAGAGTTCAGATGAAACCCAACCGCGAGAGAGGAACAGCATGAGTGCATGAGAGCAAGGTTTGTATTTAATGTATACCTGATGCTTCTGATCAACGGGAGGAATATTGCGACCAAAGAAGGTTCCTTGGCTACCTGCAGCTTCATTGAAAGGATCATTATATATCCCTTCAGCTGTTCTGTAAGGATAATCTGCTGGGTTAAATCGAACCCCAGTTGGTGTGGTTCCCACGTTAAGCAGGTTATATTCCTGGTGGAGGTGTCTCCTTATGGCCAGGTAAATTAGTCCCAAGAACACTGGTAATCGATGCCATATTCCCAGCTTATCAATGCTGTGCATTAACTGCACCAACACAACACAAGTACACAACACGCAAATTAAGAACAAAATCTGTGCTTGTTATCAAGCTAGGAAGAAGCAGGAAAGGAAAGAAAGGCAGTAATTACCAGGAAAAGAAATTTATCAATGAGAGTCATTCTAGAGAACACCCAATGGAAGTCTCCATGGACAAAATGCTTGAATGGTGCAGCAAGGAGAGCCTGCAGAGATTTCATTACTGGTGACATATCGTTTCTTCCCTAAAACTGATGAACTTTGAGAATATGGCTTCAGAGCTTGGAGGTGCCTCTGTTTATAGCTTAGTAAATACACCTTGTGGGATTATTTTGAGATCGAATCTACATTAGGAAATGAAAGTTCTTTTCATTGAAATTAATAAGCACACCACGTTTGGTGGCCGTCTCTATTTAGAGGTATAAAGTCTTAGGAGGTCCGTGGTCCAATTCTCCGTAGGCAAAATTTATAATATTACTGTTGGATGAAAAAAATCAATTATTATGCATAGTCGCATTCATTGATGTATTATCCTTTTATTTTTATTTATTTTTCAGCTTCAGTAATTTATTATTTTTTTGACAATATCAAGTGGCACCCAATTTAGAAATGTGAGAATAAAACCTAGGACCACATCCAGGCAAGTGATAAAAATATGCTTAAAATAATTTTCTTTCTCTGATTGAAAAAAAATAAGAACTTGCTTCCTTGTGATCGAAGTTAATTTACAGTGCATGCATTTGTAAGTAAAACTCTTCATTTTGTCAATACTTTTTATAATTCAAAGTCAATTACTTTTGTGACTAAAACTCTTAGTTGCATCAATATTTGTATTCACGAATACATTTTTGTACTTTTCTCCATCAATCTTGTACACAGGTGAGAAAGGTGAGCCAGGTCTTGGCCCTTTTTTTTTTTTCTTTGTCAACACCTACTCTATTCTTTTTTTTCTTAGGATCATACCTAAATAGCTATAATATTGATTGGGGTGCATCAAAATATCTATGTAAAGGGCTATAATGCTCCTCATGTCTTAGTTTTCAGCGTTACGTGTCACCATCATATATGTGCTTCGTATTAATAAGATAACAATCCAACACGTAATAGTTGAATAAAAATTCTCATAAGCTACTGGATAGAAAATATTAAATGTGACTGAGAAATTAGTTAGTCCCAGCAGAGAGGGGAACAAGAAGGATACGATAAAGACTTTGACCATTAATTCTTAAAAATGAACCTAGGTAGTTCATATCTATCATTCATGAATTAATTAGAAAATGGAGGCATTTATTAACCGAAAGAAGGTCGAAAAGGGTTTTGAATCTTTCAAAGGTGATCTAAGAGTTTTGTGAATAATCAAAATATTTCATAGGTCTCATATAATAAGATGCACAACTCAAATTGAAAACTAACATCGTTAATCATTAAAAGATCTGTGATTCCTTTAAACTTTCGTTGTCCAAGATTGATCAATGTTTATCCATTCATCCCCAAAAGATAATCTGTGATTCTTTTTTACTTTCGTTGTCCAAGATTGATCAATGTTTATCCATTCATCTAATGTCACCCATAAACGAGGACATGATGATGATATTATAAATTACCATTGAAAAATAATCATGTAAAATTTTCTACAAAGAAGATTTTCAATTGAAAAGTACATAATTAGCAAAATATAAATTGAAAAGCACATATCTCCGAATTAAATACATTATGACATTATCATCGTTGAAAAATATCATAACAACAAAAAGTCTTGTCCCAACTAAATTAATAAACATGTAAAACACTCTACGAAGAAGATTTTCAGTTGAAAGGTAAATGGTTAGCACAAAAAAAATTTGAAAAATAGATATCAATTGAATTAAATACAATGCAAGGGCCTAGTGGAAATAGTCCAGCTACTCTTCAGAGTCATCCATAATTTCATGTACCAATGTGTATAACCAAATTAACCATTTTATCTCCTTTGATTCATCGTAATTCGTCTCCTTCCATTAAATACAATGAAAAGATATGCCGGTTTTTGCTTCTTGAAGCTATTATCATCAAATATCAACTCAGTTGATAGTTATCAACAACTCCCAGTAAAAAGCCAAGGTTCGATTTTTCTTGATCGTGTATGTAAAAGTCCGTTCTCCGTAAATTAATATGAAATATTATTTAAAAAATAAAAGTAAAAACAAAAACAAAAGTTTCTTAAAGCTCTCTACCGATTGGTTTGATGCAGATGATAACGCTCTCTAAACTTTCGTTGTTTTTGTCATTGCATGATCCAATTTTCCTTAGATCTCATTCCTATCTTAAACTTTTGTTGTTTTTGTCATTGCATGATCCAATTGTCCTTAGATCTCCTTCCTATCTTATTCTTCCCTTATAGGCAGGAAGAAAGATTATTTTTTTCCTTTTTTATACATTACTATTAATGAAAATAAGAATAATTTGGTAGATATAAGGCCAATAACTTCGTATTTTCTGTGAATTATGATGAGGGAAGGGATTTCTATAAAAATAAAAATAATAATTTGGTAGGTAAAAATAGGACTAATATCACCTCGTAAAAAAAAATGTCAAAAGTGACATCTATGGTTGGGCTAGAGAGAAAAAGAGAGGGCGAAGAAAAAAAAAATGTAATAAAAAAAAAAAAAGAGTTTATATTAGGCTCCACCGGCGAATAGTCCTAAAGGCCACAAAATAAAATAAGAAAGGGTGTTAGTATAATAAATGGGAGGAACATCTACCAAGACTGGTTTGGGGAGAATTTGAAAGCTTCCTTTGCAAGAAAATGTGCATATATATTACATGTTTCATATGAGTCCCACTTTTACTATGTAGTTCAGAAGTATCAAGGGAGTACATTGTTCTCTCCCGACAAAAAACTAATCCAAACTTGTTACAGGGGACGGTATGAAGATGCCAGCACCCATGGAACAAAGTTCACGGAGCCTTCAAAGATTGAGTTTATGAGGGCACTACTTAACGCTTGTTTTGCACCAAGAATTATTTTGATGAATCCCAGATTGTATTTGAATTTGTTACCCGACAGCCCAAATTACCTTGAGAGATTTACAATGTTCATTACATATTAGATTAGGATTTTGATGTAAATATGTAGCTATTTACTCTCCTCTAACTGAGTTTTGATAATTGAAATTATTGGATTGTTGGATACCATGAGTTTTCTTCTCCTTGAGGGTTTATCATGTAACAGATATTTTGTTTGACTAATCTACCTCATTTAAAACCCTAAAACGTAATCCTCTACCATTTGGCAAGAGGCTTTCAATAATGTCAAAATTAATTATTATTAAAAATAGTTTGAATAAAAAGCGAAAGATTTTAAATAAAAGAATTAACTCTCTTATTTATTAATTTATTTATTCCCCCACCCCACCCCCACCCCACCCCGGCCACCAACCCCCAACTCTCATGTCCAGGGATTCTTACATATACACAAGTGCTGACCACGATTCATGAATAACCTTGTGAGAATCACTCCCTGGAGATAGAAAATTAAAGAAAAGGAGAGCAAGAGAGATCACCAATCAGAAAGACTTTGACTATTATTTCTGCTGATCAAAATCTTTAAGTCTCACGTTTTTCCTTTTGATCACACAGGTCATTGTCTCCTTATCGATCTAACTGGCGGCTTTCTTTGAACAGTAAATAAACCATTTCTGCAGCAGTTTCTATTGACCCGGGCATAAAATTCAGAAGAAAAAAAATGCATCAAGTGGTGATCAATATGAATATTTTGGATTTGGCCGCCAGGAATTTGGACCACCTAGCGAAACTTCTTGTGCCATCATTCATTAGAAACTCGAACCAGTTTTATCCTTCGGCCACAAGAGATTTCAAAGAGAGTTGTCGATCGAAAAAAGTTTTGAATCTTTCAATGGCGTGCAGAAGGTGGCAGCTGAAATGGTCAGGATATTATTAACTTCATACAATAGGTTCAGAGAATCTACAACTCAAAAACAGGCATCCTTCTTTCTTCACCCCAATGCAGAAAACATTTTTTTTTGATCTTGGTTGGATAAAACATGAATTATTTGTAGCAACTTGCAAAAGCACAAAAGACCCATCTTGTGAGGGTTTGATTATTCATCAATTTGATGTCTCTTCCGTCATGGTTTAGTGAAGGGTAATTTTCATCTGGACCCCCGAGGTTTGGTCTATGTCATTTTTAGTCTAAAAATATTGAAATTTTGCATCTGCCTCCCCTGTACTTTAGAAAAAATCAATTTAAGGACAAATTTTGATTTTTATGACCAATTTGCCCTTATTCTTTTTTACTAAAAATTTTCCCAAATTTTAGCAAGATGGATGAAGGGATTCCGCCTTCACCCATCTTCTTCATTGATTGGGCTGAGCACAGACAAATTAGTAGAAACTACCAAACAATATACACGTCAAACTCTGTTAGGATTTTATCCTCATAATCCCAACTCTGTATTTGTTGAGATCAACGGTTGCGTCTTCGTTGGTACTGCAACTCCTAACACCACTGAGCCATACACTCTCCCACCTTAGCCCATATTTCCTTTTCCACTACAAGTTTCCCTTCCCTCTCTTGTTGGAACATTCACAGAATTTCCATAAATTTGATTTACCCTTGTAACTATTTATTGCTACAGCATCTTAATTTTATTGTTTCTGTTCACACAGGAGATGTTGATATTCCATTACTTTAATGAACTGGTTATTCCGGATTGCAGCAGCCAAACAATTTCAAAATTATTTTAGAAAGAACTGCAATTAGGATTCATGTAGAGAAACCGAAGCCTTCTCCAGATAATATTTCAAAGAAGAAGGGTTCAAGATCGATGAAACGGGAAGTACCAAAACCTAGTGATCTCCCCCAGGAAGCGATCAGTGTTAAAAACCCATTCGTTAGTTTTGAGGAAAGAGATGAGATTTTAACGCGATAAATTTTCTACCCGTCTCCTCCGCCGAGAAGTTTGCCTTTACCTAAGTTCTCTGTTAGGCCAAAAATAAGCGGTAATGCTGGAGCCGGAGGGGTTGACGCCGGTGCTACTGATGATCTCTGGCGACTTTTGCGATTGCTGTGATTGGATGATGGGAGAGATACTTGGTTGGGACTTCTCAGTACATATATCTTCAAATCAAGGGTTGTTGTTTGATGAAATGGTTGATAGAAAATGTGTTACCTTGTTTTTCAAAAGAGGTGCGTGGTTAGGGTTTTACTGAAGCACAAGTTTCATGGCATGTGGGGGTGTGTGTAAAAAAGTTAAATTAAAAAGGGTAAATTGGTCATAAAAATCATAAATTGTCCTTAAATTGACTTTTTCCATAGCACAGGGGAGGCAGATGCAAAGTCTCAGTTTTTTTGGACTAAAAATGACATAGACCAAACCTCAGGAGGTCCAGATGAAAATTACCCGTTTAGTGAATGATGATTCCTAGCATATTAATTTATCACACATTAAGAACAATTTCAGATTTCTTCTTTTTATTTATTTTGCAATGAGTTCCGAGAAGATTACTGATTCCAAGCACTATTTACGTTGCAGATAACATTGAAACTTGTAACAATTATATTTGAATGAAAGCTAAAACTTTTTTCAGATAACATTAGAGCCAGATATCCATGCTAGAAGTCAGCTACAATGCATGTAACAGGAATCCAAAAACAAACTATCTCATTTCTAACGGAAATGCTATTCACAGAAGTCATCGATCCAGCAGCAAGACCGCAACATGTTGGAGATCAGATTCAAATGCCAAATGAAAACAATACAAAATGTGCTACAACATTGTCAAGAAAATGAATCTCACTTCAAACAGAGTACCTACCGCAAAAGACATTCCTGAAGTTCTGGAAGAGCATATATAAGGGACTCCAGCAACCGCTTCCCCAAGATATTCCCCACCCATTACAAGAGCATTCAAGTTCTCGAGGGAGATGGCAAGTCTGCAGGTGGCTGCATCAGGCTCTTGACTTACGTAGAAGGTAATTAATAAAATAACCAACTAGTGCTTGATGTTGATTTATCTCGTCATGTACTTCATAGGGTCTGAATTTGCTACTGTGATCTTTTTATACCTGGGGTGAAGCTCTCAAAGGAGAGGAATGATGCAGTGGATGAGGCTGACAAGGAAGTGGCTTACAGTGTCATTGATGGAGATGTGACGCATTTTTACGAACACTTGAAAGGCCAAGCTAGTGGAGAAAGCCAGTGGAGATGTTCCTGATGATCCACACCTTATCCAAGACTTTGTGGTACACAACTTCCGAACACTGGATGATTACCTTCTCAAGGCCTGATCAATCCTGCATTACTGCTACTTAATAAGATCTCAAATCTCTACTTCTCAAGAATCAAGGATTTGGGTTGGACTACATTATTGCTGTTGAGTTATTGGAGTTATACCCAACTTATGTTTCTAATATAAGCCATCAGATTAGAAACAATCCAACAATGCAATGGGCTTTTGTGGGAGAGTCCAAAATTAACAGCATAATCTAGTGTTGTTCTATAAATACTAGCTGGAAGCAACGGTCTGGGTATTCTAAACTAGATACTCAAGGTATAATGCTTTAGGCAAATTTGTACTTAAACTCTAAACCCTAGCAATTGCCTAATATATAAGTGTATTAATTAACATCAATCTTGTGGAAGTGAGATTGTCTACTTATGTAAGCAATAATTAGTATGCATTCAATTAATCGTTTCAACAATTGGATTGATCCCAGTAATTGAACTTAATCTTGAGAAGAGAAAGAAGCACTACAGATTCTTAAGACAAAGATAATATTGTTTATGGAGACACAAATGGCATAAAAAGATACAAACAAGATGCAATATGTTATGTAATTAACAAAGACAACATACTAGGGTTCATTGTGGAATTCGAAGATAGAGAGGGATGGGATTGGAACGGTTGGGAGTTGAGTCCCAAACAGAGAAGGCACTGGTGGAATTCATCCACTTCTCTATGATCTCAGGGTAATGGCGGTGAATCACATCACAAAGGCTTTCCGTGGTGTTCACCCATTCAAAACCCTTCTTTGTGTAAGTCTCCTCATTGAAGTCGCTCGTGAAGAACCTATCTACTTCCAATCTCTTAGTAGCCATGATGATGAAAATCACAAACGCTGTCTCATTGATGGCAAAGCCCTTGATCTTCTTCTCGGCCATGAGACCCACAAGCAAATCAAGCTGCTCAACATCATCATTATAGACTTCGCGTAATGTATGAATGGCTTCAGCATCATCTGTCAAATCTTCCCATTTGGAGAATCGGAATCAACATCACTCCCCTCCTAAACTCGTTGTACCTTGCTACATTCCTCTCCCTGTCCCTGTAAACTGCATTAAACAACACCAAAGGATATATATCATCATCTTCTTCTTCAATATTCATTCTTGAATCTTTTTGAATTCATTAAAGGGTTTTCTACTTACTTTCAAGAGCAGGGAGATCAACATGGTTAGTTCTATCAGTCCCATCTAGATTTTGGGGAATGAGATCTCTTAGCCATGTTGGGTAGTTAAAAAGCTCTAAAGCTCCACTTGCCTGGTGCCCCCATGGAAACCAATTGCCTTACAAATCCAATCTCAGATAAGGTTTTCTCTCCGTTAATGCCTATCAAGTCAATGATTGGAACCCTGATTTTCACAAGAGTTTGAAACCATCGTTACTGCTACTACAAAGTGTTTAATAATTTTCATCAAATGAAAATAAATCAAATCAAAGTGACAAAGTGGGAGAGTGATATATACGTCTTAAGCAAGAGTGGTGATTTGTTGGCTCCAAGAGAAGCAAAAAGATTCCGGATTTGAAGGTTGTCTGGTAAAAGAGAATGCATTCTATAAACGCTGGTGAATTCCTCAGTTAGAGAATATGGAACCCCATGATTTTCAGGCTTCCTTAATCCAACCAAACCTCCCAAAATGGTCCTCCAACATGCCCAAATGCGTCCTAAAATTTCTTCCCCAAAATCCCATACCTGCATTTGCAATTAAAAAAGTATGTTAGTCATAGATTTTAACACGATTGGACAAATCTAGTGTAAGATAAGTTAAATAATTTTGTGTTTCACTAAGTGAGCATGGATGCGAGTAGTGTATCGGTCTTTAATGAAGCCGGCAATCAATAGTATGAATCTTAGCAATGACAGCAGAAGTAACTAGTCTTGCATAGCGATAAAGTTCTTCGTCTTCAAGGTGAGGGTATTCTTTCTTGAGGGCATCACACACAGCATTGTGTTCCTTAATGAAAAGGGCCTTGAGGTGGAAACCTAGAACTTTATAAGGCCACTAAAAATAGGGTTCATACTTGAGTTCCCAATTAAGGTTATAGAATAAGCGAGCCCAAATACTACTTATCCCTTTTTATTTTTATATATTTTAAATATTAAAGATGAGATGATTTGGTAGTGCCACTGATGTGGTGGTGCCACTTATGCTTCACCCTAGTTTTTATTTAATTTTACAAGGAACACCATGAGCACAATAACCAACAAGAGAAAAAAATAATTTTTCTTCAAAATGTACTGAACCATCTTTTGATGGCAGAGATTTAATGAAGACTTACCCATCCAAACCATCACCACCTACACATTACGCACTCCTATGATCTCGGGTTGAATCATTACTTACCACCAAGGTGTTCGGATGTTTAAGCTACCAGTCTTGACCTCGTAAAACCAGTTATCCTGTCTTCCAGAATCTGAAAGAACTGAGCTGGCACGGTACTCAATACTTCTTTGATGAGAACCAAGTCATTATAAATAGGAACTATACTATGAACCGTTGCAGAGAATATACACATTGCTAAGGATTACCATAAATCTCTAACTCTTTTGATGTATGAAGAGCAACTTATAATAGACCTGTTTGTTGCCTCGTGGTCAATCCATCGTGTATCATGAACTGAATCCAGAAGCTGCGTCATGTTGAATTGCATTCCTGTTAAAGACTTTCTTGAGCAGAAGTTGTGCCACCACCTTGGTCTGGCCCGTAGCAACCAATATGAAACCGGAGCAAAGAACTGAAAAAGTGGAAAAGACACAGCATGGGTGATCTCAGCAAGATTTATACCAGAAACTTGAAATCTTTTGACATCTATTGAGTTATTGAAAGATTCAGATAAACCCGAGAGAGGAACTGCATGAGTGCATGAGGCAAGTTTATTTAATGTTTACCTGATGCTATGATTAGGGAATATTGCGGCCAAAGAAGGTTCCTTGGCTACCTGCAGCTTCATTGAAAGGATCATTATATGTCCCTTCAGCTGTTCTGTAAGGATAATCAACTGGGTTAAATCGAACCCCAGTTGGTGTGGTTCCCACATTAAGCAAGTTATATTCCTGGTGAAGGTGTCTCCTGATGGCCAGGTAAATCAGTCCCAAGAACACTGGTAATCGATGCCATATGCCCAGCTTATCAATGCTGTGCATTAACTGCACCAACACAACACAACACAACACAGCATACATTAAGAATAAAATCTGTGTTAGTTATCAAGCTAGGAAGAAGCAAGAAAGAAAATAAAGACAGTAATTACCAGGAAAAGAAATTTATCAATGAGAGTCATTCTAGAGAACACCCAATGGAAGTCTCCATGGACAAAATGCTTGAATGGTGCAGCAAGGAGAACCTGCAGAGATGCCATTACTGGTGACATATCGTTTCTTTTCTAAAACTGATGAACTCTGAGAATATGGCTTCAGACCCTGGAGGTTCCTCTCTTTATAGCTCTATAAATGCACCATGCGGGATTATTTTGAGATAGAATGTTTGCCTTGATCACTTGGAAATGGATTTTTTTTTTTATTTCTTTCTGTTGAAAAGGAATCATTGAAATTAAATAATACTATGTATGACGGTGTGAGGTCCGTGATCTAATCCTGCATGGCCAAAAAATTTAATAATACTGTTGGAAAAAAAAAATCAAATAATAAGCATATATTGCAGTATCTTTTTATTTTTATTTTATTTTTTTTAACATTAATAATTCATGATCATTAGACAAAATGAGGTGGCACCTAATTTACCAATGCGAGAATTTATAAGATTTACATCAAGAAATAGGACCACCTCCTGGCAACTGACAAAAATATTTTTAAATAATTTTCTTGCTCTGATTTTATTTAAATTTGCAGTAATATTTTTTATAATTCAAAATTAAAAAATTGAGGCAAATTGCAGAAATCCACTGTTGGGGCATAAGATAACTTACTATGCCAAAATCACATTGTGTCTTATGGCTTCTATGGGCACACCATGGACCGCACCACATCCACATTGTTGTTTATATCAAAAAATTCCTTCACAATTTTGTATTTTTGTTATTGTGAAAATCACATGCATTTTATGGCTTCTATGGACACACCATAGTCAGGGAGATTCATGGTGCTGTTCATATGTAATGGAATAAAAGAATAAAAAATTAAAAAAATCCCTCCACCCTCCGTCTAGGGTGGAGGTTTGATTGTTTGAGATAAAACCCACAAGTGAAAAAGAGTCGTTTGAGAGAGAGAAGAAAGAGACACGGATTTTACCTTGGTTCACCTCAATGTGAGGTTATGTCCATTATTAGGTTTTTCACTAATATATATATATATAAGCTCTTAGAAACCCTAAGTCACAGCTATTCATGAGCACAAGTCCAAACTGCAAAGAAATTTCGAAGCCACAGAAACATGGCCCCTTTATAGGCTATGGGGGGCTGCCCCACTCCCTCGCTGGGGTGACCTCCCCGGACCCCGTGTTCGTCGGCAACACAATGAGAAGCATGAGCCATACTCAATAGATCTCAAGAGAGTGTGAGTTGTGATTGATTAAGGATAAGAGTAGTGGGTTAGTAATCTCTTCAAGGGTTGAAAATATGAGTTGAGAGAAGGTGACAGGGATGTACATTTTTGAATTCAATGCTGGAATTTGGTCCTAAATCCGAATACTAAACGAATTTTGTATTTCAATTCTCATAGTAAAGAAGTCTCATTACGCCCGTGGATGTAAGTAACACCGAATCACGTAAATTATTGTGTCCATATTCCTTGCGGTCATTTACTTTTACATAATTTTGCCTAATATATATGTGGGTCCCACACCGACACTATTCACATATCACAACTCACAAGTACATTTTTCTACTTTTCTCCGTCAATCTTGTACACAGGTGGGAAAGGTGATCCTGGTCTTGGCTTCTTTTTTTTCCTTCAACATCTACTTTATTCCTTATTTGTGAGAATTTCATATGAAATTGAAATTATTTAATAATTAAAATGGGAAAACAGAAAAGAATGATAGATAGAAATGAATAAATTACAGTTAAACTCTTGCAAAAACCATTAGAAACCTGATCCTTAGGGTCATACTTAAATAGCAATAATATTGACTGAAATGCATCAAAACATTTATGTGTAAAGGACTATACATTCTCCATGTCTTAAAGTCTTAAACTAATAAAAGATAATAGTTGAATAAAAGTTTTCTCATAAGAAGCTATTAGATAGAAAATATTAATTGTCACTGAGAATTAATTAGTCCCAGCAGAGAGGAGAACAAGAGGGATACGATAAGGACTTTGACCATTAATTCTTAACAATGAAAAATCTTAATTTCAGTATTTTATTGATTGCAGATTATCTTAATTTATTTCAGTTTGAACCTAGCTAGTTACTACATAATCTATCATTCATTAATTAACTAGAAAATGGAGGCATTTATTAACTGAAAAAAAAAAGTCAAAAAGGGTTTTGAATCTTTCAAAGGTGATCAAAGAGTTTTGAGAATAATCAAAATATTTCATAGGTCTCATATAATACAATGCATAACTCAAATTGAAAACTAACATCGATAATCATTAAAAAGATCTATGATTCCTTTTCACTAAAATAAAAAAAAACAAAACAAAGCAGCCCGATGGTTGAGCGGACGGCTCCAACCATGTTGCACATAACCAAGCCTATAGATTCATCGATAACGCGAGGAAGAAAGATTCTTTTTTGCTTTTTTTGGGCATTACGATGAGTGAAGATAAGAATAATTTGGTAGGTAAGGGCAATGATTTCGTGAATTCCTTTTCTATGAAATATGATGAGGAAAGGGATTTTATATAAAAATAATAATAATATTAATAATTTGGTAGGTTAATATATGGCTAATATCACTTCTGTCATAAAAAATGTCACATATTACTTGTCTTATGTGGATCCCACTCCCTACTGTGTAGTTTAAAAGTGTCAAGGGAATACATTGTTCTCTTCCGATGGAAAGCTCATTCAAACTCGTTACAGGGGATAGTATGAAGATGCCAGCATTCATGGAACGAAGTTCGCAAAGATTGAGTTAAAGAGGGGACTTGGTGCTTGTTTTGCGTCAAGAATTATTTTGATGAAGCCCAAGTTGTATTCGAATTTGTTAATTATTTTTAAATAAAAGGCGAAAGATTTTGGATAAAAGTACTAAGAACCAACTCTCATGTCTATCCCTTACATATATACCCAAGTGCTGACCACGATTCATGAACAACCTTGTGAGAATCACTCCCTAGAGATTAGAAAAATAAAGAAGAGGAGAGCTAAGAAGAGAGATCACCAATCAGAAAGATTTTGACCATTATTTCTGCTGATCAAAATCTTAAGTTTCACATTTTTCTTTTGATCACACAGGTAATTTGTCTCCTCATCGATCTAACAGGCTTTCTTTTGAACAGTAAATAAACCATTTCTGCAGCAGTTCTTATTGACCCAGGCATAAAATTCAGAGAAAGAATGCAAACAAGCTTCTTCAGCCACACATTGAGTCATCAAGTGGTGAATATGAATATTTTGGATTTGGCCGCCAGGAATTTGGACCTAGCAAAACTTCTTGTGAGTTGTGCCATCATTCATTAGAAACTTGAGCCACTGACCCATCTTGTGAGGATATTTATCAACTTCATACAAAAAAGTTCAGAGAATTATCTATATTCTATAGCAACTAGCAAAAACACAAAAGACCCATCTTGTGAGGATTTGATTATTCATCAATTTGATGTCTCTTCCGTCATGGTTCATCAAATGATGATTCCTAGCATATTAATTTATCACACATTAAGAACAATTTCAGATTTCTTCTTTTCATTTATTTTGTGAATGAGCTCCAAGAAGATTACTGATTCCAAGCCCTACTTACATTGGAGATAACATTGAAACTCATAACAATTATTTTTTAATGAAAGCTCAAACTTTTTACAGATAACATTAGAGCCAGATATCCATGCTAGAAGTCAGCTACAATGCATGTAACAGGAATCCAAAAACAAACTGTCTCATTTCTAACTGAAATGCTATTCACAGAAGTCATCGATCCAGTAGCAAGACCGAAACATGTTGGAGAGATTCAAATGCCATAAGAAGACAATACAAAATGTGCTACAACATTGTCAAGAAAAGGAATCTCACTTCAAACATACGAGGTTCCTACCGCAAAAGACATTCCTGCAGTTAAGATACAATTAGTGACAGCAAGGAAGTTGTGTATAAGATTAGGACTCGTATCTTATCAGCCTAATACAATGAAATCTGGCCTTAATTAGGTTCGCTTTCAAAGTATCCAACTGCAATTTTCACAAAATGGATGATGACTAAAAGAAGCAAGCTCTACACGGTCATGCGTTAAACATAAGAAAATTTTAGTGTACTCACAACATTGAGCAATCTCGATTTGATTTTTTCTTCTTTTCCTTCAGTTTCTGCACTGGCTTGATAACTACCTTGATAGCAGCATCAAAGACTGCTTTAACATTCTGCACATTGGATAAACACAAAAACCAAAGGGTAGTTGATGAAGATATATCTGTTGTTTGATTGTATATTATAACTAATGTGCAACTTAAAGAGGGCCATTAATGTTATGATCCTGGTTAAGGGAAGGGGGTAATTGTGTGTGAATATTGGGTTGGGATGTCAGTGTGGGAAATAGGCCATGGTTAGTCAAGGTCAGTATGGTCATTACAATATGAGTCCTAGCATATAAATGTAGTAGAGTATAGCAAGGAAAGAGAACGAAGCATGACATTCCTAATCTCCTAGCTCTCTCTCTCTCTCTCTCTCCTCTCTCTCTCTCTCTCTTCTCTCTCTCTCTCTCTCTCTGCATTTCCTCTTCTTCTTCTCCAATCCCATCCTCTGAAATTTCTCTACTCTAAGCTTCAGATATGGATTCATAACAATTAACCAGTGCTGGTCCCGACAAAGCAGGGTCCGGCAAAGGATAAGTTTGGAGTCAATCCTAATCATTGGCCTTTCTTGGCCAGAAGCAACTGCACAGAAGTCTCAAAACTTGGACATATGCCACAGTAGTAACTTGCTAAGTAAGACTCCATTATATTCCGAAAAACAGTCATATTATATCCTAATTACCAGTTGACGAATCTTGCTATTTTTAGCTAGAAATTACAGACGATGGAAACCTAATACGGGTTATTACTTGTTTTCAGAATTGAATCTCATACCAAAAAACAAACGTACATCCAAACTAATAGGGGGAAAGGTACCCCCAGAAAAGACCAATAAACAGAGTATAAAAAATGCCAATATTGAGGTCAAATGATTAAGGCCACAAAATAATTTCAAATAAGCCCCATAAACAACTCAAACTACAATTTCTAGACTAGAAAACGTATGGTGAACTACTATTTAACAATTTAATTCAAGACTCGGGTTCATCAAAACCCTGTCAAGAACTTAGCATAAAATTTCAAGTTCAAGGACATTGGTCCTCTCCAATTTTGGGTCCGCTACCTGCCCACCAAAAGAAAATGTCCAAATTCACTATAGACCACCTCATGGTCAAATTACCCTCCCCCCATGCATCAACTGTGAGAATCAGACTTCGAATTTAGGTTTGTCAGTTGCCATTACTGACATACATATATATATGACATCATTATGGTTGCAACACAAGAACCATTTGATCAAATACCTGCTGAGTCTTAGAGCTGCATTCGATATAATAAGCTGCACCAATCTGTTTGCGAAGTTCCTCCCCCTGATAATCATCGGAACCATCGCCGATTAAAAGTACTGGCTACCAAGTATGCATAGCAGAAAGAAAACTAGGTGCATGGCTAAAAAAGGACCTGTGCCGTAGTCACCGACACCAAGCCAGGATGATCAGCTAAATATTGTTTATCTTCACGGAGATCTGTACATCCATATAAACCATGTGCTCAGCAAATACTGAAAGTAATTGATGCACAGGCCACAGTTTAACATAGTTGTGGAATACTTTTAAGGGTTTTTCCTGCATATATAGTTTAAGAATAGAACTCACGAAACCTAGAGTTGTTAACCTGGCTTTTATCTTTTTCAGTTAAGATATGGTTGGTTCTAGGAAATACTTTAGCACAGTTAGTTTCTTTAGATAAAAATTAATCAAGAAAATGTTCTATTGCATTTTGAGTGATGCTAGGAATTTTCACCAGCTCAAACGTTCCAATTTGTAAATATAAGATGCCAAATGAAAGCAAAGTGCCATAGTTACAGACACCAAGCCAGGATGATCAGCTAAATGTTGTTTATCTTCACAGATACCTGTACATCCATATAAACTACAGCCTCAGCAAATACTGGGAAACAATGGAGATCACAGTTTAATATAATTGGGCAGAAGAAGGCAAGAGGTTTTTCCTGTATGTATGGTTTAAAAATAGAACTAACAAAACCTAGATTTGTTAACCTGGCTTTTACGTTTTTCAGTAAGTTAAGATATAGTTGGTTCCAGGAAATACTTTAGGATAGCTAGTTTCTTTAGCTGAAAAGTAATCAAGTAAATGTTCTAATGCATTTCGAGTAGTGCTAGAAATTTTCAGCAGTTCAGCTTTCCAATTTATAAATGTAAGATGCCAAATGAAAGCAAAGTGCTTGCAATGTCAAATAAAAAGAAGGCCTTTTTTTTTCATTAGGAGAAATTCTTTGTTTAGAACTATTTCGAAGTCATTTAGTTCTTAATTTCTGGTGTTTTATTCTTGATTGTAATGAACACTTGAAGAAAATCAACCAATCAGTTCTAAGAAACTTTCTCCCTTTCTTTTAATTTCCAAGGCAATACTAAACTTTTTTCACAAGTATCTTCAAAACCCTGTTTCACTGAAACAAACTTTTCCTAATCACAAGCTAAGTTCCCTAAATCTAAGAATAATCACCCTTATAGACCCACAAAACAAAAACCCTAAATCCTTTCGATGCACTAGATGTCAAGATTAAGTGCCCATACATTTAGTTATTTAGCTACAACACCTGCAACAGTTAACTAGCCAGTGGCTATCATTCAACAATATCCATAGGATATTGGCCTTCAGGAAATATGAATAGAAGACCCAAGGCAAACCTACATCCAACAGTGAGCACCCATTATCTCTACTTCCAGTTCAGCACATGGTAATCAAGATCTGCAGCTGCCAAGAGAAAGTTGAAGAAATAGAGAAATGACCATTCCCTCCTTTTACCATGCCAAGGTAACTCATCTGCTGTTGAATTCATTTTTTCAACAAGTTCTAGCATGAATTATACCAAATAATTTACTTCCTACCAAGAATGGACTTGAAATTTATTGAAGGCTGTTTGGATCTTCATTAAGACATTCCTTGGACCTGTAACAGATTCAGAAATTATCTAAAGGTTCATGCATGAAAACAACTTCCCCTCCCCCCCCCCCCCCCAAAACAAGCTCAAATTACAAAGAGGAGGAAAGAGCAATTAAACATCCAATAAATTCAGTCTCAATCAAGTTTCAACTAAAGGGCCCATAAAGATGTACAACTCCCAACTCCAATGTGACAACCCCATACTAATAACAACTCCAACCCCCCCCCCCCCCCCCCAAAAAAAAAAAAGAAGAAGAAAAAAACTCGAATCACAAAGAGGAGGAAAGAGCAACTAGACATCCAATAAATTCAGTCTCAATCAAGTTTCAACTAAAGGGCCCATAAAGATGTACAACTGCCAACTCCAATATGAAAACCCCATATTAATAGTCTAGCAAGTCTCAATAAAAACTAGGAACATGTTGAACAGTCAAGTCATGATGAGATATGCTTATCTCTGAATCCAGAAGAAAACAAGAATGAGAAGAAGCAAGAATAAGCACAGAAGAGAAATAGGAAGAGCTGTTTCTCTCTGATGATTCAGTCCATGAATGACTCATTCCTTTTGTCATACTTAACTAAACCTCAACAGAGTTGCAACATTTATTAGGTGATCATAATTTATTAGTAATGCAGCCAATTATTTTTTGTGGGATAAGGATTATCCAGTGAAGGACATTATGGCAGGGACCAGGGTCATAAATGTTTAAATATAAAACTAATGCAACAAAAGCAATTAGATGGTGCTCTTGTAACAACATTTATAACAAGATGAACTTTCACTGAGTTGAAAGAAGAAATTAACAAGAAATATGGGGAAGGGAGGGTAACATGTTGTCGAACTGAAGCATGAAAAATTAATCATCAAGAAGAGTATATAAAGCAAAAAATTTATTACAAACTAGACATGAAATATTCAAAGGTGGTGAACACATATATAGACAAAGCTCCCAGGCTTACCCAATTTGGTGCCCACAAGAACAACAGGGACTCCAGGTGCGAAATGCTGAAGTTCGGGGACCCACTGACAGAAAACTTATGTATCAGCATTCAAATACACCAAAAATGAAAAAAAAAAAAAAAAAAAAAAAAACCAACCCATCCCACTGCTCGGAATTAATAGACTGAAACCTGTAATTAATTCTGTTACAAACCTTTTTCAGTATGTTTTCATAGCTTGCTCGACTGACTAATGAGAAAGCCAAAACAAAGACATCCGCTCCTCTGTAGCTCAAGGGCCTCAATCTGTTATAATCCTCTTGCCCTATCAGAATGAGATTGATTTGATTCATGAGAATGGGGGGACGAAAATAAAGACCGGAGAAAAGAAAATGAAATGCTAAGTTTTGCAGAAGTGATTTTCTCATCATGCCACTGTCCTATTTTCGAAACCGATCTGCAATCCTAACAGTTATAAACAGATTTCTATCAAATAATGACATTAATAAGTATGCTAAAAAGTTTCTAGGTCCAACCTGCTGTATCCCAGAGGCCTAAGTTGACAGTGATCCCTTCAACAACAACATTGGCACTGAAGTTATCAAAAACGGTGGGTATATAGTCCTAACATATGAAGGCATCGTTAGAGAACAATAACAATAATTGAAAAGCAGAAGTGTTACGGTACAACTAAAAGGTTCAACACTGACACAATTTATGTGGAAAACATTGAAACCCAAATGCATTACTAAGATAAATCTCTCTAACATCTGAACAGATTAAAAAAACCCATAGAAAAAGGACGAATCAATCGAGGAAAGCTGTCAAAGCTCATGTAAATTTTTACAGAACTATGAAATCGAGAATTAGAGAAAAGTAAAAAAAAACCCATAAGCAGAAACCCTTGAAACCCCATATAAAGCCCCAAAAATTGTTCATCTGCAACAGCCAAAATCGAATTCTGGGAGTGTAAACAGAGGCTTACAGTGGGAAACTTGTTATTTGTGTAACAGATAAGCATGCAGGTCTTCCCAACAGCTCCATCTCCGACTGTAACACACTTGATGAACCTTGAAGCACTTGAAGCCATTGCATAAACGATAATCTCAGGAGTTGAAAATGTTTATAAAACAAAAAGTATTAAAACAAACGGTGGGCTGCTTTAGCTTTACAGAAAGAGAAGAGACAGAGGTGCATCACATGATTCTCACTCTCTGTTACTTTCGTTGTTTCCCCTGTTTGTCTCTGTAACTGAGAAAGAGAGGGGGTCCAATAAAAACAAAACAACAAACCAGTCGGGAAAAATGGAAGAAAAAAAAACCCTGCAAGAAAATGCAGAGCGGAACTGAAGGGAGAGAAGAGATAGCTGCTTTCTGCTTGATTTCTCTGTCTTAGACGCTTCGTTAGTGCCTGATTCTGTCAGTCCCAGACCCAGAGCGAGCGAAATTGCTTTGGTCGAGAAGTGAAGTCAATCCACACTCTCAGAGTCTCAGAGAACCCCAAGTTATTAGCTTTCTACTACAAAAAGCGGCCGCATATATAACCCATAATTCCCTTCACTTTCTGCCCAACTGTGCCATTTGAAAACCCTGCAACTCACATGAATTTTTACCAGAAAAAACTCTCATGAACCGAGATAGACTAAGACCCATGAGAACCATTTTCATGTGAGTGGCCCCAAGGGAAGTAGAATGCTTGAAAAGTGTGGATCTCCGCGTTTTTTGTTTGTATCTACGTGTATAGTGTGAACCCAAGTAGTACTGTAGGTTCTGCTACTTGTTGAACCTATGAACTCTTTAATCTTTTATCCATGGAAGGCTGACTTAGCCATTCCAAAGACCCCATGATGCTGGATGGACAGGTATGGGAGAGGCAGCTGCCAAACAATGTGACCCTTATGCTAGGTAGACCTCCCTGAATAAATGGTGACCACTGGGATATTAAGTAAATTATCTTCAACCCTCAAACTAGAGTTTGAAAAAAAAAGTAAGATCATTTTGCCTCTTAGGCTTGGGACAAAGGTATCATGAAACTTAAAAAATTTTATTTTTTTTTAAAATATATATACTGAAAAATAACTGATGACCAAACAAACAAATCATCCATAGAAGACTGAAACCACTAAAGAGGAGTAATCCATAGTGGATAAATGTTGGGTAGAACAAACATTTCAATTTCTAAAAAATATTAAGTTAGTCCCTCACTTTTCATTTTAGGATTTTTGTTTTATTTTTATTTTTTGATAATAAAACAGAAATTTATAACCAAATCAAACATTAGTAATACATAGAGTAGCTGGGTTGATACTTGATAGTCCTTGTCAAGCTATAGTAGAGGTTATATTAGTAAAGTGCTGGAGAAGGGTGGGGATTTTAACTTACAACAAGATGTCTGTTGTCATGTTGTTAGGATGTCCACCAAAGATTAAGTTAGGTGTAGTGACCATGGCTCAAATTTAGATTTGGGTAGAAAATGGAGAATTTCATAGTGTTGTACCAAATCTACTTGATTGGTATGTTAGCATTTCTAGCAAAATCCAGCCCTGCCCCAAATTTCACTAGCACTGCTTCTAGCTTGTTGGTATTCTGCACCTTTCTTGCTTTTTTATTGGAAGACTTGCACACAAAAAGTAGCAACAAAGCAAAGAAATTGCAAGGCATGTGAAATGATTGGGAACAAATAAAATTGTAATTAGTAGAATGATGTCCAAAGCAAAATGATGAGTGCAGATTAAGAAACAATGACTAGACTATGAGAGGTAAGGTAAGATGGAAAAGCAGCTAGGGTTTTAGGAAAACCAACATTTATATAGAGTAAAGAGAAAGAGAGAAATTGCAGAGGGTGTGTTTCATTTTTCATTTGGATTAACAAAAAAAAACTATCTAGTTATGGCCATTTGGGTTTTTGCTTTGAAAGGTCCTTTTGATGGAAAGATGACCTTAAGGTGTCATCCTTTTGCTGCTGGACCAAATAATTTAACCATCTCTTAAGGCCAGGGTCCCTGAGATGTCTTTTTCAGATGAGCAACCAAAAGAGAAAATAATGAAGGCATGGTAGCTTCTGGTTTCATGATCTACTCTGTCATCTCAAGGTAGAAAAAGAGTGTTTTCAGGGCGAAAAGAACCCCAAAAGCATCTGCCAGCTTCAATTGCTGACCCCATTTTGAATTAGAGATGACTCTACCCTAGTCCTCTTTTGACTTTTCATTGACTAAATGTGTCTGTGTTCTTGAACATGGGACTGTGAGTCACAGATCAGGGTTTTGAACAAAAACTCCAATACACAATGGGATCTGATCCAATCTAGTACGAGTTCGGATCCTCTATCCATCAGGGTACAGATCTCTCCTCTTTCCTGTGGAGCCTATTAGGAGTACCATCTCTAATTTATTTTGTCCGCAGTTATAGGTGAATTCTATCCTTATTATATGATAGAGAAGTGCGAGAGAGCATAGACCTCTACCTTGACAGGTAGAAAATTCAAACTCTGTCGGAAACCAAACAGACATTCAATTCGATTCGAACTAAATTTGAGCTTTAACATCCTTAGCCTACAAGCACTTAAATTTGCCCCAACCCTGTAATCAAAGCCTGGCCCCTCTTTGAAATCACTCTTGCACAGTTGTGAGAAGATATAAATATATTTAATGCTCTCACCTTCAGTAAATACCAGCGAAATAAGTGGAAGAGGTAGGAGACTTTTTCACCTAAAAAGCTCAGGTGAAGGTGGTGAGCACCATAAAGTCTCCCATTGCACAGTGTTATTACGGTGGCTTAATAATGAAGTGCCATAATGAAGATCTGTAATCAGATATCACACTCAAATCTGACTTTTGTGTTACAATAATCACTGCATTTCAATGGAATGCCTGTAGAACATCACAAGCAGTGTAGGATTACAGTTCAAGTTGCTCAAATTCTTGCTCAGCACTTCATCTTTCCTGGCTTTGGAATTTGGATACAGTTCTCAACTGAAAATGCCTGAAATCTAAAGAAAGCCAGTGCAAGCAAAAATAAAGCCTGGGCCAAACTGTTGAGCTCGCAAGATGGGCTTGGGGTGGAATTTTGAAAGCTCAATGCTGGGCCTGGTCTGAAGGCATTGGACTTGGTCTGTCTCGACCCAGTCCATATGTACACCATCTCTACCTAGTTCATGCGTGAAAATGTATATCACCAGTCACCACCAAGACAGGACAAGCACAATTGGGCTGAGATCTACCAAGCCGCTGGCTGGGCCTGGGCTCAGTTAGATATTACACCATGTTAGCTTTCTATTTGTGGCACGAATAAGGGCATGAGTATAACTGAGTGAGAAAAGGTCATCCCAGAGGGGGAGACAGGGATTTGGAGGAGTTTCTTACGTGTGGGTAGGGGTGTAAATGGATAACCGAATTCGCATCCGCATCCGTTTAGAGGAATCTGAATCCACCGAACAAAGGAGCGGGGACCCCCCCCCCCCCCTTATCCGTCCGATAAAATTATCCGATTAAGTTACTTATTTGGATTTGTTTTTCTTATTTTATATATTTTTACTGAAATATGTGAGTAGTTTTCAGATTTTTTCTAAAATAACTACTAAAGTTGTTAAATTCTTAAATTTGAAACCTAGACCCCACAAATAAAATGGTAAATAAGCCACTAGGTAAACGAAAACTTGTATTCAATCTATATTGGGTGCCATTTAAAATAATTTATTCAAGAAAAGACTATCCGATTGAAATCGAACGAGAGCATATATTTAGGGTATTAGTATCATATAACTTGTGACAACTCATATTGGTTTTGCAACCTTATCGATTGCTAAGTATAAACAAACAAAGAGGAGACTAAAAGCCCCTCGGATTATTTAATACATTGTATTATTATTTTATTGCTTATAAATGGATATAATATATATATATCATATATTGTATTAATTATCATGTTACAAGATTAACACAATGAAAAAGAGGAACATTTGCCATCCACTGGACAAGGGGACGGAAGAGATCCACAAAGGACCCGTAAAAAACTTTGGGGCAAAATATATCAAAGTAAACAAAGACCATATATTAGGTATAGTATCAATACGGAAGCGTCGCAACCTATTGATTGCACAAAAAAAAAAAAAAAAAAAAAAAAAAAATTTTAAAAAAAAAAAAAAAAAAAAAAAAAAATATGTGAGAAAAAAAAAAACAATAGTGTATTAATTTTCATGTTCAAGATAACTGTTTCGATAAGTGGGGTTTGAGGATTGTGTTCTTTTCACCTTTTGCCGCACACTTAGGAAGGAGTTCATGCTTATTCCATGTTATCAATGCTTATAAGTGGCTCCTCTTTGAATTTATCATATAGGGTGTGAGGACACTAAGGAAGCATAAGGGAAGAAGCTTCAAACTCAAAAGTGTATTAAAATCACGATAGAAGTAGAAATAGCAGATAGTAGCTTGCACTTTTTATTTTATTTTTATTTTATTTTTTATTTTTATCAACTTCTATTCAAGCGAGGGAGGGGGAAGGGGGTAACATAACTCCTCCAACCACATAGTGGAAACGGGCCAATCAGTCGTGCTTGACAAGGACTTGGCCTTCCTTGCTAGGTTATTCGCCACAACATTGGCTGACCTAAGTATGTAGGAGAAACTACAAGACACAAAGTAGTTGCACAATAGAGAGATATTTGTTACAATGCGCCTAATATCTAAATTGGCAGCAAAGGGGTCATTCTTCACCAGCTCCACCAAGGGTTTACAATCCGAATCCCCTAAAACATTTTCCAAGCCTTCTCCAAACTCATAAAGTATAGCTTTCCTCATAGCTAATGCTTCTCCTTCAATGGAAGAGTTGAACTGTGATGGTTTTGATATGGCCTTGATTGGGGCTCCCAAGTGATTTCGAATAACCATGTCTAGACCACCATGTGGGTTGTTTTCTTTAAGTGTTGCATCATAATTGATTTTGAAAGATCCGTGAGGTGGGGCGTTCAGATTGTTGTTGGTCCATGGACTTTTGGTGGCCTAGTCTTCCTTGGATGGGCTTGGCAATATTTTTCAAAGGCTAGTTGGGCTGCTTCAGCAAATTGGACAGGAGTCCAAGATCTTCTTTTAAAGATTGAATCATTTATTGCTTGCCAAATTTCCAATACATGGAAGCACATAAACCTTTGATTATGTGATTGTCTTCCATTGATGTATGATGTCCTTCCGCGACCTTTGAGAGCTAGACATGTAGAGTTATATCCCCAGTGAGGCGATGGCCCAAAGTGCTAGCGAACCAAGCTGGTTTAGCAAATTCGCATCTTAGCAGAACATGCTCGATTTCCTCTTCATCCCATCCACATCTATGACAACTAGTATCCGTTTTAAAACACCTTATCTTCATTCCTTCCCCAGTAGCCAAACCTCTAGCACATGCCCTCCATATGAAGCTCTTAATTTCCGGGAGCGTTGGAAGTTTCCAGATAACTTTTCAAGTAAAGTCTTCAACCTATTTCCATCTAGTCTTATGAGAGCCTGAGGCTTGTTGACTGTTACCAAAGTCTTTAGCATTACATAGTGTGTTGGTGGTGTGCTTTGATCCTTTGCTTAATCAAATATAATTTGAACGCACAAAGTCATCTATACCTTCCAAAAATGAAGGGGAAATTTTCAATCCCACTCCTAGGTGATCACCTAATATCAATGCTACTTTATGAGTTATCCAATTTATCAATCATGCCCATTATAGGGTGAATATATACCAAAATATCATCAAAGAAATTATAGTTAATTACTGATATAAATAAGTTAAATACTTCAAAAGGACAAGAATAACCTTGAATAAAATCCCTTATGCACGATTGGTTTCTGTCTCTCTCTATCATCTAACTTGTTCTTTCAATCATAAATCTTCACAAAGTTTGAGAGACATTATTCATACATAGTGTTTTTTAAATTAAATCGTGGGGGTAATAATGAAAATAGATAAATAAAAATTAACACTATAATAGTATTAATGGTAAAGGATCTAAATGTAAATGAAGTAACTCAGGGTTGGCATTAGTATTAAGAGATAACTGAAGGACGGGGCTGAAAATTCCCGAAAATGAAAAACGACGGAAGCAACTGGGGGCTTTGTTCAACCAAGTGCAGCGTTGAGCTGTGCATAGAAAAAAAAACACTAAATTTAGAATATCTCTTGGATTCATTTGTCGATTGTAGCTTTTTGTAAGAAGACTTACAGAGAACCTTCACTGTCTTCGTCTTCTTCCCCTTGGTTTCTCAGTCGAAGAGGGACCCAGAGGAGGAACGAGACTCGAAGAAGCAGCGGAGGAAGAAGAAGAAGTAAGACCTAATAATAGAAAAGGTATCAGATGGGAGACCAAAAGAAGAAACGAGGCCGAAAACCAAAGCAAGCAGTTGTAGAAACCATGGATTCACCAAGGAACATCAATCCAGGCACCACCACTTCCTCCGCCGCCATGGACGACGTTTTCTCCCTCAGCAAAGTCGAACTCGATGATTCCGATCCAGCTAACGGTCGCGGCGGTCGGGGACGAAAAGCTGCTAAGCATTCTGACAATAACGCTGATACCTCTCTCGTTTCTTCTCCTGTTAGAAGGTCTTCTCGTGCCGCTGAAATTAACAGTGATTGTGTGCTTGCTAGGTCGGTCCCCAGTGACGTCGCTATGTATTCGGTTAACGAGCCGCTTCCGGGTTGGGACAATGTTGTCAAGGCGGTGCCATCCATGGACGCGGTCGTTAAGGTGTTTTGTGTTCATACAGAACCTAATTTTTCCCTTCCGTGGCAACGCAAGCGACAGTATAGTTCCAGTAGTAGTGGTTTTATTATTGGTGGACGGAGGGTGTTGACGAATGCACACTCTGTGGAGCATCATACGCAGGTTAAGCTCAAGAAACGTGGCTCCGATACCAAATATTTAGCCACTGTGTTAGCAATTGGAACGGAGTGTGATATTGGTAAAGAGCGACCTACTTGCCTTTGTGTTCTCTGCTTATTTTATTTTATTTTTACTTTGGCTGTCTTATTTCTTAGCTGTACGGTCAGCATGAGCTTTTTGTTCTTTAGGGTGTCAACATTTGAATTGCTGAACATTTGTTGGATTTATTTCAATGAGCTGCAGCCATTATTTATTTTTATGGGTGACCTAACAAAATTGCCTTAGGGTGTTAAAGACTGTTTGGGTTGGAATTGCTGAATATTTGTTGGATTGATTTCAATGAGCTACAGTTAATTTCCTTTGGGTAACCAATCGGATCATTGTATGATATTTTCTAGACTCTGATTTGATATTTTAAGGTAGCATACAGTTTGTTACTGATAATCAACTCAGATTCCTAATATCCCATGATGTAGTTGTTATCCATGGATACTGACGTGAAACTTACCGATGATGTTGTTGGACATGTTTGATACACTTAATATCGTTTCTGACAAGCTCTGCTGTTATCTAAGAACATTGGGATGTTTGGATGTGTTAAACAAACAATAGTACTTCTTTTTTATGAACATCATCAATTAAATAAAGCGAAGGTTAAAAAAATATGTTTTAGACTTAAGGAATGGGCAAAGCTTCAAGGGGAGACCCCCAATCCTAACACCCTGGAAATCCTAAAAGTATAGGATGAATGAATGATGGATATTCAGGTTATACCAAAAAGGAGAGATCCTACACAACCCAAGGACCACTACAGTAAGGCCTTTCTTTGGACTGCTAAAGGAATGAACTCACTCATTCTCCACAGCAAGCTGGGGATACAGCTCAAAAAGATCTTGGAGATGTGTCATGTGTGAAGCTCAGTGGAAGAAGTCCTTTCAGAACAATAAGAAGTTTAATTGCCAAGCCTGTGAAGATCCTCAAAAAAATTGCATATATTATCTGGAAAAGGATGTGATTTAATATTTAGTCCCTGAACTACTTGTTTTTGCATTTATCTTTATGCTTTAGTAGCGGTGGACAAAATGATTTTCGGTGTTCCATTGCGTCTATGATAAGAACTAATAGAAGATCATAACAATGTTATATTTAAATCCATGATTTATTTGTTAAATTCCATAGTGGCTCCATTACAACCTGGTGGTCGCAGGTTCGAATCGGGAAACAGCCTCTCCTTGAAGCAGGGTAAGGTTGTGTACATATCTGCCCCTCCTTATACCCCTGCGATGATGGGAGTCTCATGCATTGTTTATGACCTTTATTTCCTTATTAATATCCATTCTTGGTCTTTGGAAATAAGAACCAAAAGGGGAAATAAAAGTCACCTGGAACTAACTCTTGTTATATTATCTGTCATGAATTCTAGCTGTCCATCAAAAACAGAAAATGGGGGGGGGGGCTTAAATCTTCCACCCATTTTATTTCAATGGATCTTTCTCAAGTCGCAAATCTGACATATATCTTACTTTTTGCATGCCCTGTATGGCTGTATCCTGACTTGCTCCTACTTCTTAAACCTTAATATACATGAAAAAATTGGTTATTTACTTTTGTAGTCCCATTGCAGCCATGCTGACAGTAAATGACGATGAGTTCTGGGAAGGTGTTTCACCAGTGGAATTTGGCTCCTTGCCTGCACTCCAAGATGCTGTCACTGTTGTTGGCTACCCTATAGGAGGTGACACAATTTCTGTGACCAGTGGTGTAGTGTCACGGATGGAAATCTTGTCGTATGTTCATGGGTCAACTGAACTTTTGGGGTTGCAGGTGACTGACTGCATTTATCTTATTTTTGTTACCTTTTATACTAGCATGTTGAATTTTGTCCTGAATTGTCTTATTGATGAATTGTTTTTGCAGATAGATGCTGCTATAAACTCAGGGAATTCTGGGGGCCCTGCTTTTAATGACAAATGTAAATGTGTAGGAATTGCATTTCAGTCCCTTAAACATGAAGATGCAGAGAATATAGGTTATGTCATACCAACTCCTGTCATCATGCACTTCATACAGGACTATGAGAGGAATGGAGAATATACAGGTAGATTGGGATGTGACTCTGGTTGCTTGTCTACCAGAGCTCCTCATCACAAGTTAGTATGGTGTCTTTGTGTGTTTGTTTGCAATCTTGGTATCTACCTACTGGGAAGTAATAAATGTTCCTTTTGTTGGTGTGATAGAAACCAGCATTCTTGTCCTTTATGAACTCTCAAGATCTTCTGTTGTATTCCAGGATTCCCCATTCTTGGGGTTGAGTGGCAAAAGATGGAAAATCCTGATTTGCGGATGTCAGTGGGAATGAAATCCGACCAGAAGGGTGTTCGCATAAGAAGAATTGAACCTACTGCCCCAGAATCTCAGGTTTTGAAGCCATCTGATATTATTCTCAGCTTTGACGGAGTTGATATTGCTAATGATGGAACAGGTTAGGCATTTTTGCTGATAGACACCTTGTTATATACTAGTTTTGGTCTATGATGTTGTTTTAGTTGCTGGCTTTTTTTGTTGGCAAGCTGTACAGTTCAGCTTCCTTCTACGGCAGAATACCATGTTCTCTTTTGCAACTGCTGCTGGTTTTAGTGTCTAATGGTAACTAGTCAATATTGGTGCTTCTTGTCATTTGTCAAAGTATTAGATTGGGGTTTAGTTTCAAACAAGCCATGGGAAGCATGAGGCTCTGTTCCTACATTGCTATATATTGTTTTGTGGGTTAATGATAAAATTTTAGTTGCAGTCATGCTAGGAAAATAAATAGTTTTTGGATGCATATAAAGTGCCTGTCTGGCCTTTAAGAATGCTCTCTTCAGTGCACTTCATGGTTAGTAGCTCTCTTTCTTTTGGACATTTTAGGTAGGTTATTTTTCTTTTATGGGTTCTTTGAGTGAAGGGAAGCAATTATAGTCTGTGTAGAATTTCTTTCACTTAAGATAGTTCAAAAACAAGGTGTAGAAAGGGGATTCTTTGTATTTCACTAATATTAGCTATGTGATTTTGTTGATTTAATGACAGCTTTATATTGATACTGCTCTTTTTCTTTAGAGTTTCTCTTAATGCACTCTAAACTAAAGGACACTGACATGTTGAAGTTATTGTCTGTTCCTTCTATAACTAGTCCTTTTTTTTTGTGTGTGGTGATCTTCCAGTTGCTTTCAGACATGGAGAACGTATCGGTTTTAGTTACCTTGTTTCCCAAAAGTACACCAAGGAGAATGCTGTAGTTAAAGTTCTCCGCGATTCAGAAACTCTTGAATTCACCATCAAACTTGCAGCCCACAAACGGCTTATCCCGGCACACATCAAGGGCAGACCTCCTTCATATTACATTATTGCTGGATTTGTCTTTACAACCGTAACTGTTCCATATCTCCGGTCTGAGGTTAGAGTTACTTTGAGATAGTCGTTTTTCCATTAATACCATATTGCTGCAACGAATTATGATATATGATGCTTAAAGTAAATATGAGCTTATCTATATTTATAGATTTGTCTTTCTGATTTATCTGTTTTATTTGATCAATTGATGCTTTCTTTCTTTCTTTCTTTCTTTCTTTCTTTCTTTCTTTCTTTCTTTCTTTCTTTCTTTCTTCTTTCTTTCTTTCTTTCTTTCTTCTTCTTTTTTTTTTTTTTTTTTTTTTTTTTTTTTTGTGTGTGTGTGTGTGGGGGGGGGGGTTGTTGTGTGTGGGTTCTGAAAATTTGGCCATTAAGTTGGGTAAGGTTTTGTTTTTGGTGGTTATGAGGCATGGTAGTTCGACAAGGCCTGCATCAGCAGCCTAGACAGAACCAAGCACTCAGTGATGCCTCTTAGATAATCTCCAGACAATTTCATGCTAAAGAGATCACTGTTGCTCCGGGACTTCTTATTTCTTGGCAAAGGTTATTGAAGAAAATCCATCCTTTCTCACTATTGTTGGAAATAATCCAAGACAGTTGCAGCTTGGGATGTTGAGTTGGAAGATAAAATTCCTCCTTGTCATAATTTAGGAAAATTGTTGACTTTTGAAGAGAAAATTAAAGCACAGGTACTTGGATGGTTATGGGGATTTGTCCAAACTCCCCCCCCAGAATGACTCTATGTTGTCTCTATCTTTTAGGTGATCTAGAGAGACTTCCTTTATGTTCTTTTGACATCATTTATGATTCAAATCATGACTGTAGGATTATTAGGAGTAGACATACAAGATTTAGGGTTTTATTTTCTCTATAAATATGTATTTTGGTGGGAGGTACATTGGTGAAGGATGGTTTAGTGTTTTTTACTCAGTTGAGTACTTGGACGTTGAAGCATTCCGTGTAACCCTGGAATGTTGTTTTTCATCCTTGAAGAGTTGCATCAAACCCTTTAAAACCGCAGGGTTTCATTATAACCTGGAAGAGTTGTAGCTTTTCCACTTTGCATTTTTCTTTTCTTTCTTGTGTTTGTTGTTGCATGCCTAAAAGACATCAACTTTGAGTGATGGAATAATGCAACTTTGTTGACCACTTGCTGAACTCATTCTTGAGAAAGAGTGATCGTAACTTTATTAACAAGTTGCTGATTTAAGTCTAAATCTTGTATTGACTGAGGAATGCTTTGTGGCGTCTGAGTCTGACTGAGGAGATGTCTGATGCTTACTCTTTGTATTCGGAAAGTCAAAAAGCTGTTCGAAGGAATAGACACTCCCTTGAATTGAGTTCAACTTTATGGGTTATGAGCGTCAAAGACATGAGTGTTGACAATGACAAAGCAGAATTCTTGGGATCGATTCAGTGATGAAGAAATTTGGACTGCTCATATGCATTACTTAAACATGTGATTCAAATTTACTAAATGAAGTTGTTGACAAAAAACATGAAGACAAGTATTTTCATGCTCAGGTTGAATTGGGAGAACCACCTAAGTTCAATGTATTCCATGATGAGTCCGACAACGAACAGGATTCCCACATGGGGGAGACAATGGGGATAATAGAAATTATTGGTCCCCCTTTCATGTTATTGGCTATGAAAACAGATTTTATGTTTCAGGCTGTGAGATGTTGAAGGCGATAAATGATGAAGATTTCATGTTGAATGATGTAACTAACTTATGGTTGCAATGCATCCAAGATGCGTCACATCTGAACAGCTATGCTTATTGGTTCCACGATCTGTTCATAGAGATGATTATGCCACCATCCTGACTTCAAGTTTTTTGGATCCATTTTATGCTTTCATTCAGAGTTCAGCTTGTTTTAGCCATAAATAACATGAGAAACCATTTTTGGATGCATCATATGTTTGAGTCAAGATTTCATTATATGAGCCGGCTTTGCTCATTTGTAGGATGATTGAGATGATCATAGAACTCATGACCAAATTGTGTGGTTTGCTTTCCAAATTGAACGATAATGACAAGTTTGGATGGGTCCCATTTGATCCAGCTGGAGGTTTTGCATGTATGATTGACCTCAAGAATTTGAGTATGGTTCTTTTTTCTTTTTAAACTGCGAATGTATGATGAATGCCCCTGTTTGACAAGGCCACCAAGACTGAACCAAGCACCTGCCCATGCATCAATGAGGTCCCCTAGATGATACCCAACCAGTTCCATCCTGGAGTGATTACTCCCAATTCTGGACATTTTCCTGATTTTTAGATAAGGAGGTCGAGTAAGATCCATCCCTTACTCTATTGTTGGAAATCCAATTCAAGAGAGTTGCGACTTTGGATGTTCAATTGGAAGATGTGGTTGCTATAATTTAGGAAAGTTTTTCAATTTTGAGTTCAAGACTAAAGCACACGTAGTAGGGACTATTATGAGGATCCAGCCAAGTAGGACTATTATAAGGATCCAGCCAATATATAGTTCCCTATGCTATTTATTTGGCTTTATTTTCAAATGTCATAATCAAGGAGTAGCCTTCACCCAAGGACAGGTTCTTGGGACTTTACTTTCTGTCCAATATTTTGTTTCCTTTTAATATTTAGGAGTTTAATGTGCCAAGGAACCCTCCATCGTTTAGGGTTAGCTAGCTAAACTTATTTTTATTTGTTGATGTCATCTTTGATTCAACCTCGACCATAGGATTATAGGGTGTAGATATATGAGATTTAGAGTAACTTTCCATATAAATTTTCAGTTTTGGTGGGAATTAAATTAGTGAAGAATTGATTAATGGAAGTTGCATTTTCTTTTTTCCTTGAAGAGTCTGGTTAAACATCTTGGAACCTCATAGAGTTTCATTACAATCTCTAAGAGTTGTAGATTTCCTGGTTGCAATTTCTTTTCTATCTTGTGTTCGTTTGGCATAGTTGCATACCAAAAAGAGTGTGTTTAGTTCTGCTTAACCATATCTTCCAGCGAGGCTGCATCAGGTTTAGTATGATAATAGTTTAAATTGTTGTGAGTAGAAGGGTTCTGGTGATGCTGGTAATTTTCTTGTTTTTGGGAGTGGGAGGGTTTGACTGCAGTATGCGTTTTACATGGTGTGAGTAAAGTTTTGGAGTTAAATGCAAAAGGCTATACTTTTTGTGGATGTAACTGTTTTAATATTGCATGAGTTGTGTTTCTCCGATAAACATATAGGATCCATATGAGAAAAGTTTGTAGAAAATGTATGCCAGAACCCCATCAGCCTGATATGGCTTTTCAGCTTGGGGTACTTCAATGAGGATGGTGATCACATTGATCATAAATTGCTACCAAGGATCTCTGGTAGACAAGTTCTTGCTGGTATAGGATCCATATGAGAAAAGTCTGTGGAAAATGTATGCCAGAACCCCATCAGCCTGATATGGCTTTTCAGCTTGGGGTACTTCAATGAGGATGGTGATCGCATTGATCATAAATTGCAACCAAGGATCTCTGATAGACAAGTTCTCGCTGTTATAGTGAAAATACTTTTGCCCATCATGAAATGCTAGTTCAAAATGAAAAAGTACCATGGTTCTGTTGAAATTTTTGTTAAAATCCTTGGAATTTTCATAATCGAGTATGATGCTTACTCAATGTGACGTACAGGACCATCTTTTGTGGATGTTATCTTCTCCTACAAATCCCACCCGCTATCCATGCTACCAGTGGCGTCGTATGACTCATCACAGTTGATTAATGAGTTTCTTCCCAATCTGGTGATCCATATCCTAGGATAAGTTACCTCTAGTATGTTGATGATGCAATGTACATGTCAATCATGTGGGGGACTATACTTTTTTCTTCTCTAAGACTATGTTGTGACGTTCATATGTCCTATGCTTTGAGAATAGTGCATGTGGCTCCATTGAACTTTGTGTGGTATATCCTAGATGACATAATAGTTATTATTAGTATTTTTTTTTAAATTACTATCAATTGAAATTGGACTTTAGGAGGGTATTTATCTGATGATGTCCTTGAAAAAGTATGTGCTTAATAGTTATGGATCTTTGTCTCTTTGATAATATGATTGAATGATTTGCTTTCTACTTTGTTTAAATTGCTTTATTTATTTATGTTTGAAGCCTGTTAGTACTTGGACAATGTGCAAATACGTGATTACACATCAAAATTTGACCATATATTGCCAATCAAGGGTGCAAATACAAACACCAATTGAGTAAATTAGGGTTTCCATGAAGTTTCAAGCCTCAGTTTGGCCTAAAACCCACTAAAACTTTGGAGAGAAAAAATATCAAGCTGAAATTTTGGTTTGACTGAACCACCAAAATGAAATGAGATATTATACCTTGCTTGTTGGGTCTTCACAGCTAAATAAGTGGATACCATATGAAGACTTTGTTTTCCTTGGACTTCATACATCATGGATATTGGTTATGCATTTTTTTGGGGTGTATGCAGCTTTTACATTTTACAGTACTCAAAATGGAGAAATAGATTGGGATGTGGTCAGCCTTGTGGAACAAGACAAATTTCTTGGAGGGCAATCCTTTTCCTACTGAAATTCCAATTAACCTATAGTGTTCTCTGCTTGCTTCCTGTCTAGCATCAAGTACCTACTATTTAGGGGTTAGAGAACGTGAGAAGATTAGTAAACTGGAATTGGTGAAAGAGTATGCATTGTGTTTTACCATTTAGGTGAACAAGTGAAGCTCTAATGGGAAAAATACCTTGTTAGTAGAGGTAAATCCAAGAGACTGTGGAGAAGAATGGTTGCAATTACACATGGGTTAGGCACAGGGAGTGAGTGTAGCAGTCCTCTCATGAACAACTTTTGCTTTGTGATAATGTATTGAAACAAGTATGTATGATCTTGAATACATCTTAAAACTTGGAAAAGAAGGCTAGGCGGACTCCTTAGTAATTTGTGGTGCCATACTGCCATTTGTTTTGCATTGCTATCTTTAAAGCCCATATACAACCTTAAACAAGTTCTTTTGCTGGTGCAGTTTGTTGGGTATGAGTGTCCACCGGAGCCTTCATACATGGTGGATTGTGAAGAAATTAATGCTATTTTCGTCTTAATACTTGCCTAGAAAGGTGTTTATCAATACGAATGGACAAGGTTGGAATTGAGAAAAGAGTAGATCTCAATTTGTGCTTTTAAGCTGATTTGATGTGGAGTTTCAAGTTTATCTGAACTGGCTTTAGGGTGTTCCTCAGTCCTAACCCATCAATGCATCTTTTTTCAGAGGATGGTGAATTGGAGACCATCTTTTGTATTATGCGTGGAGTTCTTTTTCTGGAAGAATGGTCCAGGTGATTAGTCACCTAACTAAGACTCTATCAGTTGCATTATGCTAGTGTAAGTGATCCATAGTTGTTGATGGGTTAGTTGTTAGTTGTTACATCGTTGACTGGACTATGGTTTTTTGATTATCCAAATTCTTACTGTTTTTATTTGATTATTCTTACCCTCCCTGATGAAAGACCAGAGAAAAATGTATATTATTCCACTAGTCCAACTACGTGGGATCAAACTGCTTCAGGGCAAACAGTTTAGGTTAGATGGAGAAAAAAGTCACATGGACTGGTATGATTGAAGACTCTCTTTTTGTTTCACTTGCCATTACAAGTGTTTTTTTCTTTCCGACAGAGAGGAGAGAAGGGAGAGAGGAGTTACTCCCCTAGATATGTACACAATTTAATGGGATTATTTTGTTCTAATGTGAAAGATTTTGTGAGGAACACATGCTGCAGAATCTGGGTCTCTTGCCCAGTATGGCCTTCGGTAGAGCCTATTGGAGGGCAAGAATCCATGTGATGTACCCCATTTAATTGGGTTCTCCTGACTTGCTGGGGCTGTGCCTCGTTCCTCTTACTTTCATCTTTCAGTTTTCACGCTGGGGATTATGCAGGAAAGATTGTGAAAAACAGCGCAGAATCGGGACTACCCAGATGGCCTCGGTAGAGCCTATTGGAGGGCAAGAATCCATGTGATGTACCCCATTTAATTAGGTTCTCCTGACTTGCTGGGGCTGTGCCTCGTTTCTCTTACTTTCGTCTTTCATTTTTCTTTTTATTTTCCCATTCCCATTCCTCCTCTCATTTTCATTTTTCTTTTTATTTTCCCATTCCCATTCCTCCTCTCATTTCCCATCCCTCTTATCCTCTTTTTTGGTTTGGACCTTAATTCCTCAAGTTTGTTTTGTTTGGAACCATGTATCCAACCCCCATTAAGCTGTTGAGTTTTTTTGTTATTCTTAGGAAAGATGTATTATTCATAATAAAATAAGCCTATTTAAGTGATCTATCATCACCAATGGGAAAAATTATTGCGGTGTGACTTTCCTCACCAAGGTATATGCTTTTATTTTATGGCTTGAATCTGATAAGCAGAAAATTTGATGAACCTTCAATGCCTTTTCTTTCTGATTTTTGCTGTCAGATCCTGTCTTTTCTGTATGTTGTGTAGTTCTGGATTTATTTTGTCAACTGTATGAACTGTATGCCTTTTTAGTTGGCCAAAATGAACGAAAAGAATATATGCTTTCTGCATGTCATTGCTTGTTTATGCAATAATATTTTAGTACATACCACAAAGTAAATATTTATTTCAACATCTTCTGTATTCTGAAGAGAAAGGTAACTAATTCCAAAAAAGAATGGTAACTGTTTCTATAACTCTGGCAGCGTCATGGTGGTATGCCAATATTTCGTCTTTCAAACAAAGAATGCAAATAATGAGAAGATGGCATGATTGATAGCCAGGATCCCTCCAGCTTTGCTGCATGTAGGAAAGATTTGGTATGTGAGCGTCCCTTTTTAATAACTGGAGTATATCAAAACTGCAGCCACAAGCTGCACTGCTGGCCGCAGTAAAAAAGGAACAACCTGAGCTTCTATCAATCTGAGAGGAGTAGCCAAATGGACTTACATGTTTACTTTTATGTGTTACAACATTCCTTAAACATTTATGTAACCACCATCTGCTCGCCAACTCTACATGATTGTTTGCTAGGTAGTCATAATGCATCCATGGTACCATCATGAATCACCACAACCGCCACGTTTGGGTGTCAGATTCATGAGAGCATTTGGTCATCATTGAATGTTAAGTAATGCTCTGTTTCCCTGTTGCAGGGTCCTTTAGTCTAGAGGATTCTAGTAGAGGATAAACCTGCGCTGTATGTCTGGACTTGGATTTTCTTTAAGTCTTGGTCTTTCTGGTGACTTTTCAGGACAGAAGGTAGAAATATCTGTGGCTTTCTAGTTTGGAAGGGGGACTTTCAGACTCTCATATTTTAGGGGTAGAGTAGAAGTTCCATAGTTTGGTGGAACTTCTGTTGGCTAGGGTCTCAATGTTGAACAAATGCCTCTAGCATTTGATTGTCATAGTGTCTGGGTTTTGTGTGTTGAGTTTTCATTGACGATATGATATTCTCTGTTTATTTTGGTTTTTGTTTATATTTTTTTCCTCCCCAAAACAAAGAGAGTAGGACGGAGGGAAAGAAAAAAAAAGAGTAGCCTCTTTCTTACTCTTGAAGAAAGTAATTATTGCTCTGCTGACTAAAAGCTTTTTTGAAGTTGTTTTATTAACATGTCCTGTTTCTTTTGTGCTAACTCATTTTTGTTACTCCGTATACCAGTATGGAAAGGATTATTTTTTGGATGCACCAGTCAAACTGTTGAACAAACACATGCATGAAATGGCACAATCAGAAGATGAACAGCTTGTGGTGGTTTCTCAGGTCTCTGTCTTCCCCTTCATCCAATCCCTTTGCCTCATTTCCTCCAACACTCATACATGCAGATATCCCCTTTTAGCACCTGTAGCTTGGTTGCGTGTAGTGCTTATATTGGAAACACTGTTGAGCATAATATGGGGATTTCTTCTTGGCACTTATTTTCAGGTGCTCGTGGCTGACATCAATATAGGGTATGAGGACATTGTGAACACTCAGGTTTGGATATTGCTGCAAAGACAAACTGCTGCTATATAGCTTTTTTACTTTGATCTCTGACAATTAATTAAAACATTCTAATTGTCATCGTTTTTCTAGGTTCTTGCTTTTAATGGTAAGCCTGTTAAAAATCTGAAGAGCTTGGCCAGCATGGTGGAGGACTGTGAAGATGAATTTTTGCGGTTTGATCTGGAGTACCAGCAGGTTTTCCCTCCCCCCTTCCTTTTCTTCTTCCCCTCTCTTTGGTTTCCCTCCTTTTCGGCTCTCCCCTTACATGGGTTATTATTGGGTGCAGTTGGTGGTCCTCCAGACAAAGACTGCCAAGACAGCGACACTGGATATTCTCACTACTCATTGCATTCCGTCAGCAATGTCTGATGATCTCAAGAAATGTTCTGCAGCCTAAGGGGCAAGCCAACTACCATGTTTTTACCATAGAACCCTAATTTAGAGTGTAGTGCTCAGTGGCTGACAGTAGAATCTCAAGTATCAGTCAGAATTTTTTGTAAAATGCTGGGCTGCTATAGGGTATTTATGCTTCCAAACTCATTTATAATTTAGTTTCATGTTTGTAATACCATAACTTAAGTTTTCCTTTGATCATAGCTTTCCTCATTTTACATCAAACAACCAATAAAATTTGATTTTGACCATTCTGTAATGGTGGGTTGCATCACAATGGCGCCGAGATGCTTTTGTTATGGTAGTCATGAAGAGCACAGAAATGGGGTACAATACTTTTCCATCTGGAGTTAATTCTGTAGGTTCCAAGCTGGAGGCTATAAATGGGCTGGTAAGGCTGCATTGTTGTTTGAAAAGCATGTTCCTGTCCAATTGATTGCAATTGTACCTCATGTTAAGCCTACACTTAGTTAGACTTGAGCTGTATCCTTGCAAGCTTTTGTTCTTGCATTGCCCTTTGGGGATTCGCTTTTGAATTCGTATTCACATCCGTTTAGGAGTTTTTGAATCCGTCCAATTACTAATAGGATGCGGATGTGGTATACCCTTTTGTCTGTGCGAAAAAATTATTCAATTGAGTTATTTATTTAAATTTATTTTTCTTATTTTATAGATTTTTACATGTGATATGTGACTATTTTTTGGATTTTTTACTGAAATGGTTACTAAAGTTGTTAAATTCTTAAATTTCAAATCTAGTCCTCACAAATAAAATGATAAAGATGTAAATGGGTAATCAAAAACTTATTTTAATATGTATTCATGTCCATTTAAAAGAATCTACTTAAGAAAATAACTATTTGATTATTATTTGAATCTTACTGAATCTTTTTGAAAATCTATAATATATTATTTGAATTTGTTCGAATATAATAAAATGTGGATATGGTATTACCGCTGCCACTATCCGATCTCGAGTCCGGTTCGTTTACACCCGTAATCCTGATTCTCTCTTGACTCTTTTTATTTTGTAGTGCTTGTTTGGTAAGTTATATATCATTTTTTTTTTTGGTAAAGAAGTATGTATCATTGTACATTTGTACTTCATAGATTTTGCAGTTCTCCCTGGTAGTTCAAACAAAACTCAGTTGCTAAAATTAGCTGCTTGACTATTTATTTTTCTGGATTTTTTGAATATTTTTAAATGAGAAGGAGATAGAAGTTTTGGGGCCAAGGGGGGGGGCCCCGCCCTTTTCGTGATCATATTGCGAAAATTGTTTGGTTACCCCGATTCGGAGTGCGTTGGAATCTTTCACGGGTCTGGGAATCATCCATATTTAAATTTGGGGTGAAATAGTGCTTTTGGCCACCCTTGAGGTGGTTTCAGTGGATTCAGTTTTTTAGTGTCAATTGTGGATTCCCGATGATTCTTGAAGAATCTGGATTCCGACTCAATGTGTGAACCAAACGATTTATTTTATTGAAGTCATGATTCCCTGGAATCTGATTCCCGAAACCAAATGCCCCCTAAAATTCTTCCAGAGTTTGCTTTCAAGCAATTGAAAATCATTGTCGAGTAGGTTTAACCTAAATTTTGTTGGGGTTCCAGAAGTCTTTGTCTGTCTTAAAATAGAATATTTGCAATGATCTTCTGCAGATCCAGTGGATATTGTCTTTAATTTACATTTCTTTCTACATTCAACATTCACAGCCATAGGAATAGGAAATCCTAACCTTTTAAAGATTTTGAATGATTTAATTAGGGATAATTTCTATTGTCTCCCTCTAATATAACTTAATTATTATTTTATTCTTTATATTTTTTTGAAATTACTAATCTAACTTTAGATTTTTCCTATAATTACTATTGGCTCTACAGTTAAATTCGGTTAGTTAAGTAATGATGTGTTAATTTTTATTAGTTTAAAATTTTCAAAATAACCCTAAGGTTTTATCCAACTTATTTACACTTTATATTAAATTACATTATTACTTTAGTAATTTAGGATTTTAAAAAATTAACCCTAATTTGGTAGCTCCTTGTTTTTTAGTTTTGTTGTATTTACTTTTTAATTTGGTTTTATTTTTAAGTTTTTATTATTTACTTTTCAATTTGATGTTATAAACTTTAGGAAGTTTCCACCTCTATTAAATTTTCATTTATTTGCAATTTAATTTGATATTATCAATTTTAGAAAGTTCTTTTTATTAGAAAAAATAATTTAAATAGTCTTTTTTGAAATTCAAAATAATAAAAATACCACTCCAAAATTAGTAATTGATATACTTTTTTCTAAATGAGGATAATATTTTGTTTTAACTTCTTAATTTTAGAAGGACAAAATAAACATTAAACATTCAACTGCAATAGTCTCTTTACACGTTTTAGAACTGAAGGAAGTATTAGTAATTTTATAAAAAGCAAGGTCCTTCTATTAATTAAGCTATAGTATAAGAGGACGACAGTAATTATCCTATTTAATTATAATTGAATTAACGTTTTGTTTGATTCATTATTCTGATGTGGGGTTTTGTTTAGGAGAAGTCAATTATGATCTTACCAGTATGTACTCAATATATAATTATTGTCATTTTCAATTCAATATGGAAGCCTTAAGGGTTCTAATAATTGCAGAATATATAATTATAAACGAAGTAATGATCAGACATTGAAGATCAAAGGAAAAGACTTGTATGTTTAAATTTTAACTTCATCTACTTTATTTTTCGTACATTTGATTCTAAGGGATTGTGAGAAAGCACTCTTGCAAGAACATTGAACATGCTCGATGTTTCTTATGTGAGGGAGTTTGACAAATATTGAAAAATATGATTTTACTGCCAATATCTCAGAAAATCAATAATAATATTGAGGAAAACTGAAAAAATTGCATACAAGATGGAAGAGAATTGAAGTGATTCAAGCAAGGTTCTTATAAGCTTTTATATGTACAGGGTTGAGAGGATTAACTTCCTCTTATTTGGTTTTAATTTAACGAGTTGAGATCTTTTGCTCGCGATTGTACTTCTCTCACATCTTTTATCAGATGATTAAGAGAAAATCTCTTCAGATTCCAATCTAACTTGGCAAGAGATGATCCTTTAGAGTTGATGTTCCTGGGTTTGAAACCCCTATCATATCTCCAGCAATCATTTTCTCTTCATTGGCTTGTTGTCCCCACATTACAGCATAAAACCCTAGAACTATGATCACTGCTCCAATCACACTGTAAAAAAAAGATTTACATGCATGAACAGTCAGAGATAAAGCTATACTCATTCTCTGATAAGAGAAATTTAAGAAAGATACAAACAGTTAGAAAAAGAAAGAAAGAGAGAGAGAGAATACAACCTTCCAATATGAAGAACGTCACCAAGGAAGAGGATTCCCATGATAACTGCAATAACAATTCCCAAGGGCTTGTACATGGACACAAATATTGGCCCTTTCTTATGTAAGCACCATGTCAGAGCTCCACTTACCACTACTCCTCCAATTGTAGCCTACATGGTTTTGGTTTATTTAGTGAGTTTCTTCCAAATCTATAGCAGAGAACATTTTTTTCATCATATGGCAAATAATTTCATGCATGGTTGGCCTGTATTAAATGCAGATTCAATTAAAGTTGAGTTTTTCTATCTCTCTTTCTCTATCGCATATTTAAGAAAGAGACCTACTTCTGAACAGTGACGATGTAAATATCCCTCCTAAATGTATGATGAAAGAGTATGACAAATAATGCTATCAACTACCTTATAGAGTAGAGAAATTAATTAGACTCACCAAACAATAAAAGAAAGAAAGAAAAGACTCACCGAGTAAAGAATAGCTATTACTTCTATACGAGTTTTGAGTATCCAAGCGTTGATGTCCCTTTCCATGAATAGAGACACCACTCCACATTGAATGGTTCCAAATAAGCAGTAGAAAAATACAATGGTGGTCTCATCTTTATACTCTTTCACAGTTGCTGTCTGTAGAAAAATCACAAGGGTAATTTCACAAGTAAGGTTTGGTTAGATGAGTTGCAAGGAATCAAGAGGACAAGTAAGGGAAATTCACCTGAAGTATATTCCAAAATGCAGAGAAAAAACAAGTGAGTATGATGAAAAAGCCTCCAAGGATCCAGTTTGATGTGCTTGGCTCCGAGGAATAGTGATGATTCAGGAGGAGATCAGAAGGGTCTGAAGATGCTGAAAGTGCCTTATTCATGCTCATCAAAATTGGTGGACCCTTGTACAGAGTCACTATGAATGCTCCTCCTACAGATGCTATGGTCCCCAACACTCTTGCTTGGCTGCTTCTCCTTCTCAAATCTACCTTTTCCATCCTAGTGAATTACCACCAGAATTGATCATCAAAATCAGCTCTCTCTGTTCTTATCACACTAATAAATTTGCAAGAAAAAAGAAAACTACTTGGCAGTATTTTTTCCATGTCCTCTCAAATGTAAATGATCACTCTAAACCCTACTCTTGCATACCCTTATATTGACCTTGCATTGGCATAAGAACCACATTTTGCAGGCCAAGATTTGTTCAAGAGTGGATTCTAGGCATGTATGATAACAAATTGGCATCCCTCTTTGGTTCACTCTATGGGGGGTGTCGGGAAAGGTGTTATTTTCCTGTTTTCGGGGTGGGGGTGTGAACTGGGTTAGAGCTTGGATCACCTATCTGCCAAGAGGATAATTCTACGCCACACAATTGATGGGAGGTCCCTCCTCTAAGACCCAGATCCTGTTATATTGTGTAGGTCTATATTTCTCCACCCAAGAATAACATATTCATATGAAAGAAACAATAAAATCATTTTAGAAGGAAAAGATAGAAAAACACAATTTCACCAAAAAAAATAAAATAAATAAACACACACACACAAAAATATAAAATAGGAACCACATTATGCTAGATTGCCCTAATTTAACCACCTCGACCTCTCTCTCTTAACTTTAAACTTAAAATATTTTCAAAGGAAAACCCCCATCACTTAATTTTTTTAAGCACAAATAAAATAAAATAAAATAAAAAGAACATACAGTGGGGACAAAAAGTCAAAAAACTTTCGATTAAATATAAAAAAATATCTTCCACTTCTTTAGCGAATCTTAAGCAATCAAGTAAAATCAATAAAAATATTAACCACTGGTCCACACTCCACAACACACTATTAATTAGTTAAAATATATATTTTTTAATAGGAGAGTCTTTTATATATAAGAGATGGGCTACTACATATGCTATTCATAAGGGTTGAACTTATAATCTCTTCACTAAGAAGTATGAGTTTTTATACTCTATCAAATTTTTTTTTATTGTCAACACAGGGTTGGTAGAGTGGTAAGATCCATAATTTTCTTAGAAAAAGTCATGGGTTTAACCCTTCGACAAAACTCCTCCCCCTGAGATGTAATTGAGGGCGCAAGCTGGCCCGAATGAACCTCAGATACTAAAAAGAAATAAATTATAATAGAACTTCATCTACTCATAATGAATATAAAAATAATGCATTTTTAATATGAAAAATAACTATTTATATACACTCTAAGGAAACTATTATTTTTAAACAAATAAAATTTAAATAGAACTTCACTTACTCATAATAATCTGCAAATTTTTGTTTACTACCTATAGGTATCTTGGCTCTGCAAGGCTTTTACATTATAATCACAGACCTTACATTTCTAAATTGGTTCTTTTGGCTTCAAAAGAATCAAAACCACTAGATGACAATTCACAGGACACTTGGGATTATGTATTGCCCAAAAACTCTTGTAATTTTCTGCAGTTCAATTAAAGAATTTTTCTTTCCGTAAAAGAAAAAAAGTTTGTTTTCTCATTATAGAGAAGCTGGTGAGCCTTTTGATAAAGTGAGACAACCATAGATGGAAACAACAGTGGCTGGTAAAGAGTTTTAAAACCAAAAACCTGAAAATGACGGCAAGAACGAAAGTGATGGCTGGAATAAGATTTCCCAACGCCGATGCCAGAGTCGGAGAACTCAAACTTATTCCGCCGAACGCAAAGATCTGCCTCAAGCATATCCTGCAATTAATCAGAACCATGATTTCTAGCTTCAATTCAATCTAATGTTCATCGAATACCCATAAATTAAAATCAAAATCTAAGCAAACCCACTTGATTGCTTCAAGAATTGAATTAAAAGAACCAAAAATAGCAGTTGTTGGGCTTACCCGATGAGACCCAGCAAGAAGAATCTACAGAGGATGGAGAAGGTGAGTGGTGGGCGCTTGTTTCTGCAGATTCATTCATTAAAAGAAAAAAGGAATTAGATCCAATGTTAGTTGCTGTTTCTGCTTCAGGATAAACACAGAAAAGAGGCAAAGACACTGATAGGAATTGATGAAAGAGGAGAGAGACCTGCGGAGGAGGAAAGAAGGAAGAAGGATGAGAGTGCCAAGTCCGTTATAATAGACGATGAAGACGAACTGGCTCATCCCCTTTGACATGGCTGCTTTGCTGAGAGTGGTTATGCCTACTTCGGCACATTCTACCATCACCATCACTGCAAATGGCAACACATCCCACACACCAGGTTTCATTTCTCCTCTTCTCTCTCTTAACCCACAAACGCAGAAGATGAAAGGGGAATGAAATACTGGAACTGCTATATGTAAAGTGAGAGATTAGAAAACCATTATTTATGAAATCAATCAACTGTAAACTTGTTGATGACCTTCTACCACCGGAAAAAAGGGAAATGGAGGACCCAGTTGAGGAGGAGATCCCGGATCACCTTCTCGTCAGTCGTCACTGAGAACTGTGTGGGCTCCCCTGACACATTACAATTTACAACCAAAAATGGGTGGGGCTCACAAAGGACATGCAGGGATTTCCAGCTCTATTTTTTCTTTTTCTGTTGTCAATATTTTTTTCCTTTTTTGTTGGTGAGCTTTGCCCGGCTAGTTTAAGTATACCTTTACTACATTTTGCTGGTATAATCTTTAGATATATATAATTTAAACATCAAGCAGGACTTCGCCTCTGGAGGATTTTAAAATTCTGACCTCTTACTTGGTGGCGAGTGGGAAAAGATAGGTATGTCGGGTTTGAGTTCATCAATAAATCGATTCGGGTGGATCAGCTAATCCAATCCGAGCAGTGGTATGGAATCCAATAGCTGGTGTAGCCTGTAGCCGTGTCAGGTGTAGCTACTACGTCCGGATGCAATAGATGAGATTTACTCCTTTCAGACTATGGCAGCAGTAGAACGAACCTTGGGAACGATTCCCTCGCGGCTCCCTGTCAGAACGCTCAATCGAAAGAAAGAGCAATCAATTAGATGCAACACAGATGCTACTGGTCTTTTTCAAAGACCAGGGGGCACGAGCTCCATCGCCAGGAGAGTTGCATCGAGTGCGTGGGCTCGTCTTCGCGACCATAAGCAAGAAGTCGCCAAGTCGAGGCGGGAATAGCCAACTTCCCCGACGCTACTAGATGGGTAACTTCCTTCTATCCTCCTCCCGGGCCTTTCGGCTTATGTGCGACCTGTGGCCCACGCCTCCTATTTGTTCAGGGCGGGCGGCGTGAAGGTATTAATTAAATTTTGAGTTTTTTATGTGTGAATCTCTTTAGTAGACCACAAGCTAATGTTGGGTTTTTTCAGCGTAATATATTATGTGTGGGTCCCAATCAGACTCATATAGTTAGCTCTCGTTATATATATTCGAATTTCAAATGTGAATGAATCAAAGTGTCCTTCAAGTTATTTAATACATTATGTTAATATATACTTTTGAAAAAATATATAATTCAACAAATAGAAAAAAAAATATAATAACACAATATATTAAATAATCTGAAGAGCATTTTAGTCGTTCAACGTTTGAAATTTGAATATGCTTAATGGCAACTAATGGTGTTAGTCTCGTTAGGATTCACATGTAATATATTACACTAAGAAGACCCAACATTTGTGATCCTGGGTTCACACCCATCCGGCGGCACCTATATTAGTAATATTCCCCCTCCCTATATATAAACTCTTCGGATTCAAAAAAAAAAAAAAACACTAAGAAGACCCAACATTTGTGGTCCACTAAAGTGACCCACACATAAAAAAATTCTTAATTTTTTTTATCCAATTGAGCTACTTCTTAGTTTTTTTTTTTTCTTTCCACCTCCTGGGAAGGTAAGGTATTCTATCATTGTTTATAGTAGATTCTTCTTAGTTGTAAATATCTCTTGACCTTGACTCTTTTTGGTTACAAGAATCCGAGGATTTGAAATGAAATTATATTTTAAATCTACGGATCCATGGTTCAAAAATTAAGTATTTTGTTGGCCTCATTAATTTCATTAATTTTATACTTATAGTGGAATCCATTGATTTCACCCAATACCTAAGAATGACTTAATTCACATTTTTAGGCAAAAAAATGAAATCCCTAGATTTCATGAATCCATAAATATTTTACAACCAAACAGGTATAAATCTCCAATTAATGAATCAAAGGATTTGAAATCTCTGGATAGATTACCAAACATACCTTATCTAATCTGTATATATTTCAGATTGGCCAAAAACAAAAATAAGGACCTTAAGGTAATCTAGACTTGTTGATGAGCCCCTATAAAATATTAAATAGGAAAATCTGTTTTACTAGACCTAGTCTGCTACTGCTACTCACAATTTTTACAAATATTTCAAGGTGACTATTCTTTCGAGGAAAGAGAGAGAATGATTCAGTTTTTTAAAGTATTAGTTGAACTTTTAAGAAGGGCATTAGAGTAATTAATGATTAAATATAATGGACCGAGAAATTTTTTTGAAAAAAAACAAACAAACAAACAAACAAACAAATCCGTGTCAACTAGTATGTATTGTGGAATACTTTAAACCTTGCTCTTCACCTCTCGCCACCCCTCCCCAGAAAAAAAGAAAAAGAAAGGAAGATCCCTCTAAATATTATTATTAAAACTTTCATAGTTAGGACAAGGTTTTTAGCGAAGGAGTGGGGTCACAGGGCTCAGGCCTAGATTATCCTACTAAGTATAGAATGGGCCCAAGTTAGTGAGACTAGGGCATAAGAAAAAACCTATGATTTTGTGAAAAAGTTTCGTCCTGCAAAATTTTAGACTATCAGATCCGAGATCTCGTTCAAGATTTCAATCTCTCTATTCGACAGCCTAGAATATCTCGTTACACAAGGTCATGGACATTTAATGTACAAAATTAAAGAAACATCAATGATTTTGAGCCCACATCGGAAAGTATCTATCATACGCCAAAGGTATGAAGATATTTATTTATAAACCCAATTTACTAATTGGTCCCATGTGGGGCATGATTTTTTGGAAGCTGATAGCTTTTAACTTCAGCTTTCAGGTCTCTTCTATAATTCTATTAAATGGATGATGATTGATACTATGAACAAATTAAAGAATACAATAGCTGTCTTTTAGGATATACAGGGTAATTCGAAAATGTCCATGAATTAGGGGTGTCAACGGTGCGGTTTGGGGCGGTTTCGGGTTGGGCCTAACGGTTTTGGGCCTAACGGTTTTGGGCTGAAAAACACTTAGCCCAAACACGGCCCATTAGCAAAATAACGGTTTCGAGCCAGTTTCGGTTTGGTGCGATTTCGGTTTGGGCTAACTAACGGTTTAGATTCAGGTTGACTAACAGTTATAGTGTGTAAGAAAAAGAACAATAAGAAACAATTGAGCATCCTACAACAAAAGCAAAAATTATATGCAAAACAAAGTTGCTATTGGTCCATTTCCATTAAAAAAAACCACCAATTCTATAGAAATCAAGAACCTAGGTATTTGATCTTTGAATTCATGCTTAAATTTTTTCAATTGTGTATACCAACTACCTAATAGTAATATAATGATTCAAATACTATTTAATGTAAAATTACAAAACGGGTTATAATGAGTTGCGGTTTGGTTTTGGGTTGGTGCGGGCTCCACAACCCTCAGCCCAATTACGGCCTATTAACATTTGGTTCGGGCCAGTTCGGACTATAAGGAGCCAGTGGGGTTTGATTTTAACGGTTCAGACTATAAATTGACACCCCTACCATGAACGATGAATCAGCGCTAACACAACAAAATATCCCATTAAAGTAGAAAATCCAGTTCAAATCCATCACTTAATTTTTATTGTTTTAATGGAAAAGGAAATAAGGAAAATTAGTTTCCTTCGCCTGAACAAGTGAAAGTTCTAGTCTTTTTGTTAGAATTGAGAATAAATTATCCTCTCGATCAAAACCCCAAAGTCTTCTTCATTCATCTATTTCCTCGAAAACTCTTCTTTTCCTTTTTTCCTTGTCCTTATAGTTGCTTTTTATTTTATTTAAAAACTGACAAACAAAAGTTGTGCATCAAAGAATTCAGCTGAGTGCCAAATGGGTTTTGTTTTGTACTAGTGGATGCTTGTCCTGCTTACACAGTTCCAATCCTCCTTACAAGAATTTTACCTGCTGTGTTAGGGTACATTTTGACTTCAGAAAAACTTGAATTCTAACCTTGTTTCAAGTTTTCAACCATAACATATATGAGATTATTGTTTCTCCATATGTTATGGAGAAACAAGGAGAAAAGCAGCACCCATTCCAACGGCCCAGTTAGTCGTATAACCACTGGTGTGGTTTTCTTCTCACTTTTTTCTTTTTCTTCCCAAAAGCTTGAATGGTTTGATAATCTCATCCTTCCGAAGGCTTAAAAGTCCCTACTTGAATTAACTTGGACAGACCCATCATATTCCTAATTTCTTACAGGTAATTTAACTGTACACCACTATTCCTAAAGATACACAATTCTGGCAAGACTATCTCCATTAACTAACACATTTTCTATGTCTTCCTCCGCTTTCTTCTCAGGAAAGGCATACAACGTAAACCTGGGTTGGAGGTCGGAGCTGAATCTTCTGCTGGTAGTTCCTCCCTATTTACTTCCGAAGACGAACCCAAGACATTTGGATCATTGCTGCTTGCTGTCTGTGGACGGTGTGGACTCGGACTTGTATTACTGAAAGTATTATCTAAATGTACATCATGAACTGACTGAGATTGATCACCATCCAACTCACTTTCATCCAGGCAAAAACCCCCTCCTGCTTTTAGGTACTCATCAGAGAATCCATCATCAAGGGTACGATCACCATTGCCAGGTTTTGGAATTGGTTGACATAAATCCTGGTGAAGTGGATCAGCTTCCTGCTCATCTTCATCTTCACAAAATCCACCCCCAACTTCAAGATAGTCTTTACACAAACCATTATTGAGTGAATGATTGAGACTACGAACGTAAAGGGCATCTTCACAGGAAACTTCAACAGCATCTCCCAGCATTTCCTCGTCATGTTCTGATTCCTGGTCCACTGCCTCTTCATCCTTGCCTTTCTCATTGCTTTTCTCTGATGATTCAGTGTCACTTGACTCCTTACTTGCATACTTTACATGCTTACGTGGTCGACTTGACTGGAAAATGCAAGAAAGCAGAGTAGCATTAGATAAGCAGGAGAAAGGTTGCAGAACCAAATCATAGATACAGCAGGAAAGATATTCAGCTGACACCCTTTCTTTTTGGCGGTTGGTTTTTTTTTTTTTTTTTTTGGGGGGGGGGGGGGGGGGGAAGCTGTATGCCTTACAGTCCTACCAGTAGAGAAAATCCCTAGAATAAATACATTTCAAAGAGGGCATTGATGGTAAAATAGCATAAATGTCTACGCACATGCCTTCTCTTCAATGTGAAGTAGACTAGAGAGGAACACTACCAGGTGGAATTGTATACAGAATGCCAATAACACCAAAACCACCATTTCTTTTATGGGACAGACATTTGCAATTAAAAAACTGAAACTCAAAACTGAGCATCAGAAACCCTATGCTGCATTTGATGAGCTCACCAAATATGACACCAAATTTGTACAAGCACAAAGCTTTCAGACTTACGCGACATATGACACCAAGACCTTTACACGCACAAAGCTTCAAACTTACCCTGCGTACAGAAGTTAAAACTCCTGTATCTTCAGCTTGGGCCTGTTGCTCATCCTCGCCACTATCAGTATGGCTACTTTCAGTCAATTCAATGGCAGGAACTGCTTTTCTCTTTCCTCGTCCCCCTACTTGGCCTCCTCTTCCCCTTCCTCTTCCTCTCCCGTCCCTCCTCGATCTTTCCTCAGTATTTTGTTTACTTTCCTCCCGAATAGCTAGATCTGGACGCCCTACTGCAGACTGCACATGTTCACCCCCAATCCCATTCTTCTCTGACAGCTTCTTGGTAGATTGTTCAGAAACATTGTTCTCATTTCCAGCAACATTACCATTCTTATCATTCTTTTGGTATATTGAATTCTCTGGTCCATTGTCGCTGGTACCACTGGGGTTTACCCTTCTTTTCTTTGCAGCTTTGGAAGATTCTCCTTGAAGATCATCCACCAAACCCGAGGCTTTGTTTCCTGCTATACCTTTTACAGCCTTTTTAATTCTCTTACTACGAATCTTTGCAAATCGTTCATTGAATGAGTAAAATGCTTCCAATCGCAGCTGAGTCTTTATACACCAACACACCGGGAAAAAATGTTAGGAACAAACTGTGGATCCTCTTTCTTAAGAATATGCAAATAAAGGACTATAAAATCAATGCATGGTATTGAATGAACTGGGTCCATAAATAATAGCTAAATGATCTGTAGGTGATAGAAGACATTGATGGAAAAATCTCCCAAGGGTAAGAAGAAAGAAATGGACAGTGCTATACCTCATGCTTGCTGTATTCCTTCAAAACAGGCACCAGTAGGTCATCTGCTTTCTGGTTATTCCAACCAAGCTTCTCCCAGCATAATCTGTGTACACACACGAGTGTGGTAAAACAGTCAAACTGAGACCCATAGCTGCTTAATAAACTGTTGAGTGAAGCAATTCTGCGTGTTTCCTACAAAATTATATAATAGAATAGCTTTCCAGCCATCAACAACAAAATTCAAATAAAAACACAGACGGACTGTTTGAATAACTAAAACAACAGTCTTGTGTGTGAATTCCTACAAAATTATATAATAGAACAGCTTTCCGGCCATCAACATCAAAATTCAAATAAAAACACTGAAGGACTGTATGAAATAACTAGAAGAACAGTCTAGGAGGACCAGGCCAAAACCATATAAGCATAATACCATGCAAATATACCTATGCCAAAAGTAAGTGCACAAAGGAGACACAACAGAGCAGCCTATGTAAGCAAAGGATGATGGATCCACAACTGGACATTCTAAATGTCAATCGTTTAATATGCTATGATGGTATATCCCCAGAATAAGAAACATTCACCATTTCCTCTGGAACAGTATTGGAATTAATCTGTACATCAAAATACTGCACCTGAGAAGGATTTGTTATTGACATGCATGAGCAGCACTCACCAAAGGAAGCAACTAACACCTTCACAATTAACTAATAGGCATTTATGCACCCAGCTATCCACATTAATGTGTATTTCATAATTTTCATTGTGTTGATAGTATTGGTAAGCATGTAAAAAGTTAGCTTCTCAACTACTTCCCACATTTTCTTGCTGTTTGGTTCTCTAACAAAGAGATAGCGTTTGGAATTGTCCCTTCCCATCCACTTTGTTATTCTCTAAAACAGAAGAGTTGAAGAATCTGACTAAGATGGTTAATATTAGATGTAAACCTTAAAAAGAGGAGAACCAACTAATATGCCTTCTTATTCCACAGAACTTTGCTTCACCACACTCCACTTTTAAACTCATTTGACAACCAAAGACAGCTTCAAGGTATTAAAAGTAATATGTGAACGAGATATACCCAAAAGAAAAAAAATAAAAATTAAAAGTTCAGGAAAGCTGTAGCTGAACTCCAGAAATTGATGCAAATTAATAGAACATTTAGAATAAAACTCACTTGCGAAGAACAACCAGGTCTGGCTTCCCCCAGGAGAAAGGTTCAGTTGACTTGTCCACTTGTGGAGAGGCATATGCAGAAATAACAGCCTCACTTGGGAACGATGAAGGAATATTCCAATTCTTGCTCACATTTCTCTGGATATCCAAAAAAGATGGTAAAGATTGTTATTTGACCATCTAAACTCAATACATTTCATAATGACAGAAAAAGTCAGTTTATCAACAAAGATCTGTTTTACAATTTGAGCATTTATTAATTGATAAGATTGTCATCATGACAACTGGAAACACTTCCATCAAGAATAAACCTCAAAGGAAAATACTAAAGCAGGACACTATGCACTCACATGCTTATCCATGAAAAGTTGCTTTATACTATGGATGTCATCCATGGAGTGATTATTGCCATGGCTCTGCAAAACACATCCATCAGATGCAGATCCTCCTACAGAGTCGTGTGGGCACTCCAAATTACTGTTATTCATTTTTGATGATCTCTTTCTCGGAGTAGATCCAGTATGAACATCAAGTTTCCCCAAGATGGATGGATCTGGGGACTCCAGCCATTCCCTAAATCTCTGAAAGCCGTCTTCCTCAGGGAATGCATGTACAACTTCAATAGCATTGACAATGCCAATTCCACTAGATATAAAAAAATACAAACAGAATAATATTGTTAGTATCTGCTAGACATATTAAGGGATAGCAAAATTATTATAATGCGTCACAGATTAGATACAAGTAGACAGAATAATTGATAAACAAAGTTTATCCACATGACACCTCTATAGGTGTCTCAAAACTAGCGCCCTTTTTTATGGCCTCTTGTCTTATTCCCTTAAGTGAGGTAGAAAGGCTTTAAAAAAGCAAAAAAGCAAAAAAGCAAAAAATTAAAATTAAAAGTAACTTATCATTATGTCATATTATCAGAAGCTGTCATTTTGCACATATTCTGAGTACATGTGATATGAAGAATTTGCCCTCACCCAAAAAAAAGGAACTGCTATACCGAAAAAGAGAGGGGGGGGGGGGGATAGTGTTTCAAATCATTTGGGTCTTTGGGTCTATGGAAACCCCAAAGAACAATTATAAATTTATAATAGCAATGAACACAAAGATATGACTTCCTAAAAATATTAACTACAACTAGACGGGAAAAGATTGCAAAATCAAATTCATAGGACTCATGTCTCATGCAATAATAGAATTCAATGATCCAATTCTTAAAATTACCTAATTCCCTCAGTGTAGTCACTTCCAAGAAGCAGTGCCATGCGTATCAATTTTTCTCTGCTCAAGCCAAGCTCATTCTCAATGTCCTGTAATACCAAGGATCAGATACACGAAAGCAAAGTCACGCGTGGTCCAATACTTTCAGAAAGAAAAGAGGTGAAAGGTTAGCTGTTGGAAAAAGGGTCAAGAATAAGTCAATCATGGATAATGGGAGCAACATTCCACAAAGTACTATTTTCAAAGTAAAGTCGACAGAGAGAAACGATCTAGGCCTCAAGCATAAGAATTTCTTTCCAGACAGCTGAGGTAAAACCGGCAAAATTAAAATGATACAGGTTTTTGGAAGAAGTAATAATAAAATAGGAGATGTTCTGCTACACTGCCCATGTGCAACTTCATGTCTTCAAGGAGCAGAAACCAAAAAAAAACCTTTTTTTTTTTTTTTTTTTTTTTTGGGGGGGGGGGGACATTTGACAATCTGGCCTGATGTTGTGAAAGGGATCTGAGTCTTGGGAGAGTTGCCAGCATACGTTTGGGAAAAAGATGGTATTGTCACTCTCTTTTACCCTAATAAAATTTACTCAAAGTTTATCATCAGACAGTAGTCAACCTATAAAAATAAGAGAAATGAACTGCAAAATCCAAACCTTCATGAAGTACGTTTCAACATATTTACGATCATCAAATATATTCTTGTAAACATTTCGCGCCCCAAACAAGAAAACATCGGAGTCATCAGTTATCACGCCATCCACAAGGTTGGCAAGTTCCATATATGCACACTGAGCTTCTGCTTCCATGGGTGCGATTATATATGGTAAGCCAAACATTTGCAGGAGCTCCTGATAACCAGAAAGAGATAGCAAATATCAAACTTAGACCAACAACATCAGCATGTGGCTGTGTCTGAGTTTTGGGGTAGATACGAAAAAAAGTTGATAACACAATAAATTCAAGCCCAGCATATTGCATGTTTGCAACTACCCCACCCGTTGGAAATTCTTCCAAACCCAACCCCCCCCCCCCCCCCCCCCCAAAAAAAAAAAAAAAAAAAAAAAAAAAAAAAAAAACTACCAAGTGAATGAGGCTCACAACTCTGTCACGTCTGGGAAAGGTCGTAGTGTATGCAGCCTTACCCCACTATGTTAAATAGCTGATTCAATGATGCACATGCACTACATTAGAATGACCTGAAGCTGCTAGGGAACCCAGACCAGGAACTTAACTCAAATATAGTTTTATTCTGATAGATTATCTGAGATCTTTAATTTCGGTAAGATAAAGTACAAACAGTTTAAGAAAGGTTCAAGCTGTTAGAGACTCCACGAATAGTTGCTTCCTTCTTGAAGTCTTCTATTTTTCTAATTCATATGCTAGCAATCATCGTATTGGACAGGTTGAATAGAATGAAATAGTTGAGTTGTGGTCCAGAAGCCTGGGGACTCTGAAAGTTTGTACCCCCTTCCCATTCTTCTTATGCAATTAACCCTCACCCCTGCTACTCTGATATCCACTTCTCAGATTACTTCCCCTCTCTTGACCAAGCTCCTACTGCTCAAACCCATAACCATTTGCTTACAACTTACAATGGACCAACCTTAGTTTTGCAACTTACAATAGATCAACCTTAGGTTTGCAACCAAGGTCACGCCAAAATACCCAACACTTAGGAGAAACAAATAAGAAATTCCTCCTCGTAACTTCGCGAGCAGCTGCTATGAATGTTCGTTATGAATTTACCCCGTTTCTTTCCCATTTAGATGAATCAATGCTGTTCAGTGGGAAAAATATGTCAATATCATCCTATATAAAAAATAAGGTCTATCATGTTGAAGGAAATAGAAAGAAAAGCAATTCCAGGGTGAGAAGTGACAAGTGGGAACATCTGAGATACAGTGACCTAAGACTAAGACATAAATAAGAAGTGAAGCAAAATATTATACAGTGGAGTTGGGAGCTGACATTCAACTGCACTACTTCAAAACAAAACTATTTATGTAGAGGTTAATAAGATGGCTGAACATGGATGAGCCCGCAATGATGGTACCTGTTTCACTTTTTAGTACATGAAAGGTCATCAGTATGGTGAGAGATCTTGTGAAATATCTTACTATTTTGCAAAGGTGAGACGAGATCCCAATCGAGTTGAGAGAGATCCAATATCTCGCCACAAGATCTCGCGAGATGGTGAGATCTGGTCTTTTTTGGTCCAACAACCTGGTTTAGGAACTCACTTATCTCGATCGAGAGAGGGCTTCTCTCGCCTCTCTCTCATCTCTCTCTCGCTGGATCTTGCCGGGATCCCAAGAGAACACCATTTTTGCTGGGAATTTTTGGGGATTTAGCTGGATTTCAAGTTGAATGTTCTTTAGCACATCTACAATATCAAATTACCATCATTCAAGTCCATTTCAATTCAATCTTCAACTAAAATAAGATTTTTCCTCAAATTTGAATTTTTTTTTCAAATAGCAAGTTCCACAATCTGTGTGAGTATAGTGTAAATATATGTTGATCTACTATCTTCGATCTACACTTCCATGGATAAAAAATTTAATTATCTGTTATTAGTTTATTTTTAGAATTTTTGTATTTAAAATATAATTTAAAAAAATTAAAAAAATTAAAAAAATTAAAAAAATATAGAAAAATGCTTATGATATGAGTGTGATTCTAACTTATGTTATAGACTACATTGAGAGGGCTGCAACCCCATGTAGTCATATTTTGATTATTGTGCTTGCTGTAATTTTTTTTTTTAGTTTCAAATTTAAATAATTAAATAAAATAATTATGAAAATAATATTAAAAATTGTATCTTTTATATATTTTTTTTAAATGATGCTTATGTTATGTAGTTTATTTTAAAAATACAAACATGTCTGTTTGAGCATTGTATGTATGTTATCTTAGAACAAAGTATTTTGTTGTTCTATAAATTGTTTTTACATGTTTTTAATTATCTAAAAATTATTCTAATGATTATTTGGGAACATTCATGTATGTATTTGAGTGTTGTAGCTTAAATGGCAACTAGTGGTAGTGGCACTGGTAATGGGGCCTAGGACATTGCTTGAGATTCCATTGACTGCTGACAAGAACAAATCCCGATGCAAGTATTGCCTCAAGACTTTGAATTTTGGTGGTCGAATCAGATTGAAGCAACACTTGGCTGGCGGTTACATAGATGTTGCCAAGTGTTCCAAGGTTCCTTATGAAGTGCAACAAGCAATTGCAGCAAGATTAAAGGGGAGAGGGAGACAAAGAAAAGATGATCAGGCATAAAATCAAAGGGAATTTGAGGATATAGTGCTACATAGACCTCTTGTGAGGAGTCAAATGAAGATGAGGAGATGAGGACTATGGGTATTAAGTCACAACCCAAATGGAGATAGATGAAGGCTACAATGGATGCTAGCAAACAGTCCTTACATTTTGAGAATGTGAGGTAGTATGAATAGAAAAGAGGAGCAGGTGGTTCGAGGTTAGGGGCATCCATGCCACTTAGACATAGAATTGGAGGAAGTGAGAGGACTGAATGGAAGAGGAAGATAACACATTACGATGCCACATTTGACCAAGACCCCGCCCTCTTCAGGCATCAAGACACTTATCAAAGAAGCATCTCATATATGTTTCCTGGAGGAAAAGAAGGCAGTAAGGAGGAGGAAGCTAGGTTGGCGATTGAGAAATTTATGCTCTAAAACAACATTGCAGCCAATGTAGCCAAGATACCAAACTACTAGGGGATGATCAATGCAGTTGGCTAGGGTAGGTGTAGGGGTTAAAGGCCTAACAACTTGGGAAGTGATGAATAAATAAATACAAAAGGTGAAGGAGGTGGAGGAATACATTGCTTTATTGAAAGAATGTTGGCCAATATATGGTGTTACTGTGATGGTTGATGGATGGACTAGTCCCTACTAAACAGTTCATCATTAATTTCATGGTGAATTGCAATGGAAAGACGGCCTTCCTTAGGTCAGTGGATGCCTTAGATAAAATCAAAGATGTTGACTACTTTTACAAGCTTCTTAGGTAGGTGGTCCTCAAGGTAGGGCCAAGCAGCGTTGTCCAAATTGTCACGGATAGCGGTGTGAACTTCAAGAAAGTTGGCGAAATGCTGATGAAGAAGAAGGGCAGTAGGATCCACCTCTTTTGGGCACCATGTGCAACACACTCAATTGATCTCATGTTAAAGGATTTTGGGAAGAGGACATCAATCGATGGTGTGGTTGAGAGGGCAAGAAGGGACAATAATTTTATTTATAACTATAGTTATGTGCTGAAGATGATGAGGAACCACTATAAGGGTGATCTAGTCAGACTTGGATTGATAAGATTTGCCACCAACTATGTGGCTCTTAAAAAGCTTCCAGAAGAAAGTGGTGAGTCTTCGGCACATGTTTGCAAGTGAGAAGGGGTTTTGTTGACATGGATCTAGCCATCCTGATGTAGTAGTAGTCCAACGAACCATTGTTGATGATTCATTTTGGAGGGAGCTGAATAAGATAATGGGCATTTTAGGGCCTATTGTGTTTGTTTAAGGATAGTGGATTTGGAGAAGAAGCCCACAATGGCCCGCATATATGCTGCCCTCTAGCAAATGAAGTAGTTGGTTAGACCTGCTGCCCCTAGCTCCTACAAATCCTATGAAAGGATCATCGATGATAGATGGGAGTTGCACTTGATGCATCCTTTGCACTTGGCTGGTGAATCACTTAAGCCTTTAAGTTTTTCTTGTATACTTCAGTTTACATTGTTATAAACAAGTAAACAACTAAGTCACTAACCAAATTTTTTATTTACACAATAAAGATTACTACCTAAACCCAAAGTACCATTACAAGATAAATATGGGGCTTAATGTAAGGTTGATGAATGCGGTGCAAGACGAGGTGGAAAAATTCAGCCATATCCCGTCATGCAAGGGACAATTAATGAACAAGTGAGAACTTATTCAATTGTTTCTTCAACTGCTTGCATATACAATACAATAATTGAACAATTGGTGTATAGATCAGGGAGTTTAGAGATGCCTCTGGGAGTTTTGGAAAGCCTTTGTAACTAGGCATAAAACTGATCCTGGTAAGTAGTCCATTACTATGAGTGATAAGTCTATAAGACTATAACCTATAAGTTGTATAACTTATAAGTATTAAGATTTACTTGCCTAATGCATTCTTATATTTGGGTATGCAGCTAACTAGTGGGTGTTATATGGATTTAGTTTGCCAAATCACAGGGACATAACAATTAAGGTCCTCTCACAGATTTGCTCATCCTCTGGTTGCGAGAAGAACTGGAATACCTTATCACTCATCCATAGCAAGGTACGGAACAGATTGGGAGTAAGAAGCTCAAGTACTTAGTGTATGTGCATTACAACATGAGGTTGAGAATAGGGCACATACAAGATGATATGGATGACAAAGGTCGAGAACTGATCGAGTAGACTGATATGTTCCACGAGCCCCCCGTAGAGGATAAGGAGGATGATGTCATACATCAGTGGGTTAGGGATCAAGGTGGCCAATGCTGGATGGGCCAAAAGGGAAGCCAGATCCTACTATTGTTGCTACCATGAGCCTAGATATTGTGGCTAAGCACATGTCTTCTGAAATTCTGATGAGGGTCAGGTTGTTGTAGCTGCAACAGTAGGACCAAATGCATGGTAAAAAATTCGAGGGAAACTCAAGTTTTGACCGGGTGAAAATGGGAAACTTAGGTGGAAACTTAGAAAATTTCGAGGAAACCAAGGACTTTTCCGTACAAGTTTCGACATCAAGTTTCGACATCAAGTTTCGACTGGTTTTAGAGAGTATTTTGGGGTGGGATCCTATATTTAAGCTAATTAGAGTATAAAGAATGCATTTGTTGTATTTTACTAAAAAATCAATGTAGATATGTCATTCAATGTGCATAACATCAATGTAGAGTTGTCCAAAAAGTACATTATAAACTTAACTACTTAAGCACATAACATTCAATATATAATTTCTAACTTCAAAATAGTTGACAATAAAAGGAAAATACAACTTAGTGTTAAGAGTAGTGCCAAGAGTGAATTCATCCTGTGAGCTGAGTAGTATCATGCCTGTAAAATCCTCTCCTCCAACCAACGAACATAGACATCCCATGACATTTTATGCCTATGGTTGTCAAGTTAATCGACAACTATAACTTTATGAGTTTGGTCATCAATATGCTTAAGATAACCAACCTGAGGGAATACGCACTTTGGATAGATGGAGGGGGTATTTGTCATGGGTTTGGGGAAACATGAAATAAACAAAAAAAATTGAAAATTTGGGAAAGCTACAAAATTTACAGGAAAAGTCCCAAGTTTCCACAAAATTTCATAGGTTTCCACCAAATTTCCTAGGTTTGCACGAAATTTCCCAACTTTCCCATGAAATTTGGGAATTTTTTCCCTCATGAACCAACTGGTCCAACTGGGTTGAACCAGGTTTTGAGGTTTCAACAAGTTTCGATGAAATTTCAAACAGTTTCGATCAAAACGAGGACTTTTTTTCGGTCCTCACGAGTTTCATTTCGCATTTTCCAAAATGGGAAATTTCGGTGGAAATTTTGCAAGTTTCGATGGAATTTTGTTCTATGACCAAATGTACCATTTGTGGAGCCACCTGGTCAACTTGATACAATTGAAGTGAGGTCTAGTCGTGGGAGTTCAAATAATGCCATTGATACCATCCCTCCCGGTCAGCCTTCGAGTCATGGAAGTAGTCAAGTTGGTGATGTTGCAAGTGGAAGTCAGGCTAGTTAGCAAAGGGGGTCACCTCCGCCAAGTCTGAGTCATCCGACACATGCGACATAGGATATGGGCCGCGGATCTCCTGCCGCCCAGACTTATACTAGGAGTACAAAGACCAGATTGAATAGGGGTCAGAGGAATGATGATGCGAGCATGCAAGATCTTGTATCAAACATAGGGAGCATGAACATAAATCATAGTCACAGTGGTTTACAACAGCAAAGTTGGGCTAGTTGGCAATCACCGAAGTACCTATACATAGATCACACCACTGGGTCAGATTACATTGGGTACTCTTATTATGGATATTATACTATTCCTCAAGACCCTACACCTGGAGAGTACGTATATAAGAGTGAAGGTGGGCTGTTGACTAAATGGTTTAGAAACCCCTACCCATGTATTTAGTAGCAACACAAAACAACAAGAGCAGCAATGGCACTTTCACCCACCCACGATTGACGGTTACCCCAGAGTGCTATTCCTTCAGTATTCTAACATGGAGACATATCAGAGCCATATAAATCAATATTTGACATACTACAATGATGAGTTGACTTGGGAGTTGTATGTGGCCACCATTTAGAATCAGTCGATGGAGAATGTTGAGTGATACCAACCAGTAAACCAGTCATCAAGTTTCAATATTCAAACTTTAGACTTTTACATGTGCAGTTGTGTTAGTTGTGTACAACTAATATAGTACTCTAAGTCCTTACCATTGATTTCAATTGAATATGTGATGTGGCATTATATTTCTATTTATAGGCATGGAGGACAATGACGTAGTATGGCAACAAAGTGTCTTCGCGGATCCACAAGGCCAGAGGATCACATGCAATTACTGCGGAAGAGCCCTCTATGGAGGAAAACACCAATTCAAGCAACACTTGTCTGGTTGGTATTGTGATACACCCATATGTCGTGCTGTCCCTACTCCTGTAAGTAAGGGAATATATGGTAGCCCACCTTATGGAGATGGAAGGCCGCCGTGTAGCTGCCATTGTATGTCATGGTCATGGACCTCATGGTCATGGTGCTATTGGAGCTGGTGGTGGAGCTGATGTTGAAGAGCCTGGAGTTAGTGGTGGAGCTGAGGATCTTGATTGAATTTTTATGATTTGATCACATATTCACATTCTATGATTGTCTTGTACTCTTGTGAATTTATGACTTATGCATTATGATTAATGACTTACTAAAACTTCTAATGGTTGTAAAATTTTGAAGACATTTAAGTTTTCTGATGTATTTGATAGTTGATACACTAGCTTTTCATTTATATGTTTAAATGTTCTACATTACATGTTGTTTAACCTCGCATTTCCCAATTCTGCAGCATTTCGGTTTCACACATTGGGTCAACTTAAAAGACATACTTAGGGTTATTTTCTCACAAATCCAAGGCCATTAGAGTGTTCAAAATGCCTTAAATAGGCTAAAATACCAAGTTTCTAGCCAACCGGGACCCTAAAACCCACCAAGATGGGCCACCGAGTTGACGTCAAAAAATACCACATCCCGATCGAGATCTCAATTTTTCAGGGTGGCGAGATCTCGCTCAAGAGCGAGATCTTCTACCATGAATTCACTAACAAAATATCCTATTTTGTAGTTTAATTTCAGGCCGTGACTCACTTTTCATCTGCCATTGAATCAAGGAACCAATACCAATGCATGTGATCTAATAAAATAAAAGAACATTTTACTAGAAGTTTGGATATGCACCTGACATTCTGCAAACATTTCACTACTGACAGACTCAGCATTGCGTTCAAGCTTCCTCTGCTCATCTCCTAGATTGATACGTTCTTGTCTCAGATGTAGCAGTTCCTGATCTAAAGCAGTCTGTGAAGCCTCCATCTTGTCCTCAATTGCATCTCTATACCACTCTCTTTCTGCAGAAAGGACATCACACTCTTTTTCTGCAGCTAGATTGTGATCCATAGCAGTGTCAGTTGCTATTTCTTTTATAGAATTCTTTGTCTGAGAAATGGCATTCTCAGTTGTCTCACATGAAACAAATGAAGGAGCGGCCTCAGATTCATTTTGGGAAGCATTGACCACAGTAGCATCAGATGTTTCACTGTTCAAGTGATTCTCCTTAGGCTCCATGGAAGTAAACTGATAAGTACTACATGCTTCAACACAAATATTCTTATCTTCAATGGTTTCTTCACTCAAATGTCTGACACCAGAAACCAGGTTCGACTGATCTGTCCCCACTTCCTTCCCATCAGTTTTCACTTCTAATACTCTGGAAGACTGCAATTGCATATTTGGAGACTCAATCATCTGTGGCATATCCTTTACACCCATGTTCGTTAGCCTTTTTAGATCATCCACACTTTCACATGCTGATAGATTTTTTTGAGAATAATCTTCTAATGGCATGTTATGACTATCAGAACACTCCTTTTCAAGAGAAGAACCTTGAGGGGAAAATTTCATTACTTATACTCTGACTAGCAACTTGTTTGGAATCTACTATATCAATTGTTCCAGCAGAATTCTCAGTTATGAAATCCTCAAGGCTTCTCCTTATGGCTTCCTCCAAAGCGGCAGCTTCTTCCAAAGAACCTTTTGAAACAGATATCGTCTGTGGTGAAGCCTTTTCTGGGACATCAGAAACACCTTCCTCCCAGTCCACCTCAGCCTCGTCGTTGGCATTGTCATATGCCAAGGTTTGATTAGCTTCTTCCTTGGCATCAATACTAGAATTGCAATTGATTTCTTCAATGCTTCCTTCCTCCCAGGAACACTCTGAATCAGCACATGGATATTTTTCTAAAGGAACAAGTTCAGCAGAAGGGATAACAGAGTCTCCTGATACTAAACTAGCAAAAAGATCATCCACGTCATCATCGGTACACTTGTTTCCCTTGTCATCTTCGTAGAAGGATATCACCACTGGACTCTTGTTTCCAAGGACAGATTGTTCATTAATCTGAGGGCTTTCTCCTTTCATCAATACATTCATTTCTTCACTCGTGCTTCCGGTTCCATTTTTACCATCATTTGAAGATTCATGTTGAACACCAACCACTTGATCATCAGAGATCTTTCCCTTCCTCTTCTCCTGCTCAATTTCTTTCATCAAATCCAAATTCCGTTGCAAGTCTCGGGTCATACGAATCCCCATGGCTCTTACTCTGCTAACCCGAACACGACCTCTCTCATCAAGGTATGTCTCAACATCATCATGAAAGCCCTCTCTTGATTCATTCGTTGCAGATCCAGTTGAGGAATTACCATTAGCAGTTGATGAAGTATGAGTCACAAAATCTGAAGAAACAACTTCTGTTCTTGGTGTCTCATGTTCCATGTCCCCACTTTTCTCAACTCCAGCAGATGTAAGTACTCTGATTTATGTAACACAGCAAAAAATAAAGTATCTGATAAATCAAATGACAAATGAAAAAAAAAAATACTAAGCATAAATTCAGTTAACAAAAACTTCAAAAGTATGCTATATCAGACAGTGATCTCCATTATTGCTTGAAGATGTGAAGAAAAAGTTCTGGAATATAGAGATCAGGTTGCACTTATGTGCAACATCTTATTTAGGAGGGAAGGTCTACATCTGATAGACTGACAATGGTACAAGAAATTTTACATGATGATAATTAGAGTTCGGGTCCTTGATGAGTCCCTTCTTCAAGATATTGCCACTTAAGTAGGTTTGGACTGTGATGAGGCTGGAGCTCCTATTAGACCCAAGTCGGCAATGGAGCTGGGGGTCAGTTGTGTGCATGGATTTGCTCACCATAGAAGTTTGGTTGTGCATAGAAAAAACATTTTAAAGCTAGCTATTGACATTGCAAAGGCCATGGTAGTACACCATCTGAAGAGTGCCATCTTAGATCTAGAAGAAAGATTTTTTCAAACCCCTTTGTGTCTGTCTGAATCTCTGACCGCACGGAACCTCCATAGCCAATTTTCCAGCCATGGAGCGAGTTCCACCATGTTTGGCATATAATCAACCAGTTGAAGTTCATAGCTGCTATGCAACTGGGATTGGTCAAAAGACTCAAAACTATTGTATGCCATTGGAACTCCAGGTGATCTTGTAAAAGAAAATGATTTTTGACTGTTGTATTTATTGTGTGTTGTAAAGTTGCAATTTACTATCTTCTAGATAAATTTTGATACGATATTAAAAAATAAATGATTTTTGACTGTTGTGTTTATTGTGCGTTGTAAAGATTTTTGACCGTTGTATTTATTGTGTGTTGTAAAGTTGTAATTTACTATCTTCTAGATAAATTTTGATACGATATTAAAAAATACATGATTTTTTACTGTTGTGTTTATTGTGCGTTGTAAAGTTGTAATTTACTATCTTCTAAATAAATTTTTATATGATATTAAAAAATAACCATACAAACTTCTACTGTCCATAAATAAATCGAATCAAGCTTAAAATTATTTTCTCTCACTGTTTGTCCCCCGTGAATGATGATGAAAATATGAATTCTCTATTGGCTTCAGACGCTATCCGAGATGTCTGAACCCCACCAACTCCCCTTCCAGCAGCAGATTTTTGGACTTCATTTATTTCTCGACGGAAAGCCACAGTTTTGAGATAAGCTTGTATCTGTAGCTCAGAAAATTTTGCAGGGGCCTGGAAATATGAAAAGCACCAATGTTATCAGCCTATCTGGATATTCCAAGATAAAGAATAACAAACTCAAAAAATGAAACTGCAACCATTTCACAAAGAACATTACCATTCCAAGTTAACTTTCAGTTGTTTAACAGTTAGTCTAGGCATGTTAACTCATTTATACACGTATTGTACTCTAGCCTCCTTCTCTTTCCTCTTCCTTTTTCTGGGAGGGGGACCATTCAACAACAAAGGGGATGGGGAGAGCAAAAGCCACAAGCATGTACATCATCAGGCACACGTAATAAAGGATATGGCCAATGGACTGTACCACAGAAAAGGTTCCAAGTTCCACCTAATCTGAACTCATACTTTCTGACCATTAACATAAAACTGAAGCCACTCCAATCCATGAATGAAGTGGAGAAGTGCCAGACAAGATTTAAAGCAGGTTATGAGGGGCCAGAGATCATTTATGAAATGCAATGTCAATGGTAACAAGGAAAGAGAACAGCAGTAGAGGCTAAAAACACTCGATGCCATTAATGACATGAATCCATCCTGAAAAAGCAGCAGGTTAAAATAAATAGAACCTAACTTGGCTGGACACCAAGACAGATTAAGGTCCCCATAGCCATCATTAAATCCATGTTCTGTTATCTCTATACACCATAAATGGAGGAAAAAGTAGCATAGCCCACGATAGATAATCAAAGGTAACCATGTAATGGCACCTGACTGCTGGAAGTGGAGTAATCATCACATCCTTAGATTGTTTATAAGTTGTTCAAATGAGACAATATACTCCCAGGTTTTCTCCAGAGGGAATCCAAATAAGCCACTTTCAGTATCTGGGAACTCAGAATTAAGCTCTAAATGGAGCCCAAAACCAGCTCTCTTCTCTTCCATCATGTGAATCAGGAAATCAAAGATAATCCTTCAAATGATACTCCACCTTAAGGCTTCTTTGACCTTACAAGTGAGTCATTGAAAATGTCATCATTCTTTTTTTTTTTTTTTTTTTTGTTAAAAAATGTCATCATCATTCTTAGCACAGATGTTGAGTTTATATGACAAACATTAATTTTCCTATTTCCAATTTTCCATAATCCCATGTAAATCTCCCTCAATGCGGTTCAAATAACCGTCACGTCAATTAAAATTTTCTCATAAGTCAACTAAAATCAAGTTTCAAACATCATTGGAAAATTTTTAAATTTCTTCAAAAAGATATAAGCATAAGAACTGACCTCTTTGGCTTTTTGATACTTCTGCCTGTTTTCTGCCATTAACTGCTCTCTCATCTATAAACAAAATCACACTGAATTAGAAAGGAACAGAAAGGGCAAAGAAGAGCAATAAAGCCACTAAATTATCAATATCCAATGGACATACCTGAACTAGCAAATCAAGTTGCATAGATGGAGGCAGAGCAGCCAAGATAGATGGATCAATACTTCCATGCATTACTGGCTGCACAGTCCACAAGCAACCATGTTTAAAATCTATTCAGCACAGAGTCTACCGAGTATTTGTCAAATATATATTTTTTTAGCTACTTGATCCAGGTAGAGAATTTCAACAGATTCATCTAAACTTAGAAATAATACAGTGCGGTCATAAGTGCATATGATGTTTCATATCACTAATCATCATGAAGTTCTCTCTCCTACAGCTCAACCATTTAAGATAATTGTTCTGAAACATGGTATCAGAACCAGATGGTAAGGTGTTCAGTGTCCTTTTACCTGTGAGGGATTTGAGTTGTGTGTTTTTCTGCCACTACACTTTTTGCCCTTTGGAGCCACGAGATGGTGTTACATGCGAAGCTGCATGGGTGTTTACATGTGTAGACCAATGCAAGTGCAGAAGGGTGTTCTGTGTTGATCTATACTCTTGGTGTCCACTAAATCCAATAAATTTGATCTTTCTTAGATCAATACTTGGACTCGACCTGAATTTCAGGCCAAACAGATTTCTGCTGATGAGACATCTGAATTTGACATTCTATGATTTCGTTAACTGTATTGAAAGCTTTTGCTTTCCTTTGCATCTGTCACTTGCAGGGTTGTTTAGGTTTTTGAAATCCTCATCTACGTTCTTATCTTGTATAACAATAGTTTAGTTGTCCATCTCCATGTCAATTTCCAGGGTCAATCAACACTTTGGTGGATAACCTCATACATCAAGAATTATGGCAGTATTGACGTTCTATGGTTAAAGGCCTCTATTTCTAATGTTTTGGGTTGTGATGGGCTCTATAAAGTTCGAAAGGTTGCATCAGAAACATAATGGAAAAGATGTGCAGTTGAGATCCAAAAAACAGTAGGCAGACATGAATCTAATGTAACAAACTCTCTATAACTGTATGATTGATCTTCCTTCATATGTCTACGAGTAAGACTCCAAAGAAGAATCTCAATTCATTTGCAAAAGAGAAAGACACGGGGGCAATATTTCAAGCATACTGCATTCATGCTAATGTAAATAAGTATAACATCCGACAAAAGAGCAGATACGATTAGTGGGAAAAGTATAAGCAAGATTTACAGGAAAACACGTACAAGAATCATTTCCTCCTCCTCATCACCATCGTTTTCCTCGGAGGGAATGCCACCAAAAGACACTGATGCATTTCCAGAGAGATTTCCATCTTCCTCTGCTGCAAGGGATGCCGCTAACCTAAATTGACTCATCAAAGCAAATCACAAAAGAAACTAAGAAAAGCACAGACATTTGCCACAGGATGATGAAAAGCTTACAACTCATCCAACATTTCCTGACGTTTGCCTCCAGCGACAGCAGCAGTTGTTTTAGTACTTGTCTGTGGCACGTCATCAGCATCCGACGCAACCTTCTTACCCTTCGGATCGCGCTCCAGCATCTGCTTCTCAATATCTGCTGCTAGTTCTTTCAGTCTTATTTCCTTCAGCTATTGACAGGAACAAGGAAATAGAACTAAATAAGACTACGCGGTGATATGACACAGAATAAAAGCATGAGAAATGGAATATGAGAGGAAAAGAAGTTCCCAATTAAAATTTAGCCGAGTTAACCAAACGATGAGAAGTGAAAGCCCTAAAGGAAAGAAACAAAATATACGTGATTGAGTAGCAACTTCTCTGCGGTTTTCCGGATCTTCGCCTGAGCATTCTCTCGCTGACGGCGTCGGGCAATGACTGTTCGACGCTTAAGAGCAGGTGTGCCCCCATCAAATACAAAGACAGGCTTGGTGCGGAGGTAAAGTAGTTTACAGATGCGACGAAAAAATCCCAACAGGTGAGCATTCTTCACCATCTCTCCCTTGTCATCTCGCATCGCTTTCATGAACTGAATCATCCAAATGCTCGCGTCTACAGAGAAGAATAACAGGTTTAGACAAGGAGTTGTGAGACAAAGAACGCATAGATTACAGAGCTAGAAGTTCAAAGACTAGAAATGGGACATACCGATGGCGACCTTCTTGCCGGCTAGGGTTTCGACTGAAACCCGACGACCAACAGGAGCTAAAAGCTCCCAAAGCCCTTGAACACCCATGCTGATCACGAACCTCTTTCTTCCACGGTTGCCGCCAAAAACCTAACTGCAAGCTCAACTCTTGAATTGAGATAGGCAAATCCATGTCAAAAGTCAAAACCATTGCATTTTGCTAAAATGCACCGACAGTTCTCCCACCCAATCTGTGCTGCGGAGATTCGGAATCGTTGTTGGAGAATTTGAGTTCGGTTTAGGCCCGCCCAGCGCCCCATAAAACGATCCGCTGGAGACTCCACTAGGCCCCACAGCCTCCTCCTATGAAATGGAATCTCTATCAGTATTTCGTTTTTAAATTTGGAGTCAGAATCGGAATATTCATGCCGAGTTCACTCAATTTCTGCACATTCAGACCGGGCTAGTTTGGGTCGATTTTCAGCCCGAATCCGATCTGATCGGGTATGAACGTGTCCTTAAACATCATGGCTTGGATATCAGTGTTTTCCTGAGCGCTAGATCGTTCGTCTTCCAGGTCCCATTTGCGAGACGGTGATCCTTTTAATCTTTGATTGATGGAGAAGATGGGTAAAATCGAAACTGAAATGGAAGATCTGTTTGATCAGAAGAAGCGCGTCAAGAATCCTTTGGTGCCAATAGGTAACACATCCATGTCCACATCAAAATTCCTCTTAGAACTTGCAAACTTTCTGTTCAATTCCTGCCGACTTATGGTTATATATCAGCTGAGTTTGTAAGATATGCATCATGGAGCTCCTAAGAACGCTTGGAGTTGTTCAGGTCGAGATGTTCTTCCTCCCACCTGACCTAACTTAGGAGAACCAGATAAGTTATGCTATATAGATTGATATAGCATCTTTATGATGTTTCTTTTTGTAAATTGGTCTTTTCGTTCATCCCCTCTGTCGGGTATTTTTGGTTCGCTCTATTTTGGTTACACAAACTTGCACCTAACTGAGCTTAATGGTGGAATAATATGGCTCAAAACCGTGAGAGAAAAGGTTAGAAAAGATCAAACTTTTTGTTGCGTTGAAGCGTTGATCCTATGACAAAGTCGTCAAACCGACGAGGACAAACATTCACATGGTATGGCAAGATTGTCTGCGTCCACGCTGAAATGAAATCAGTTTCACCATCAATAGAGAACACGGTTGTGTCTTTACGCCGCACTCAGATATGCGTAATAGAGAAAGAACCCTTAGCTACATATTTATAGTGAAACGTATACAGGAAAGTTAACATGGAGGGTGTCCTAAGCCTTTTGGGATACGGCCCCTGGAAATTCGATGGAAGTAGGGGTTGTTTCCCATCCTAGTCTTGTTCCTCATGCTGTATTATTTGGAATGCACTCTACCCTGATCCGCCTTGGTAATAGGGTTACAATGTCTCAAGCTCAAGAAAGCCTCATGCCTGCCAATTTGGGCAGTTGCATAATCCTGTTTTGCCATGTTATAAGTTTGAGGTAGCGTATTTTCAGTTTTCGTTCTTAAAGTGCTGTGTACGTGTTAGCCTCCTTCAATTGTGGGACAATCCGTTGTTGCATTTTGGTCCCTCACATTGCAAAATCTTAAGAATTACTGGGCTGCCTTTTTTTTTTTTCTTTCTTTCTTTTATAAGGTAAACATCAGTCACATAAGCCATACAATGCGCTTATAGTTACAGCACGAATTGCAAATTGTGCAGCTAATACTTAAAAAATAAAAATAAATAAAGAAGGAAGCTTCTTTGTCCTATTTATTATGTTCTTCATGTAAACATGATACATTAGGTCACAAGATCTTAAGTTCCTTTTCAACCGTTGAATCGTTACTGTGATTGACTGTTAAGAACAAAGCTCTAAAAATACATCAAAGGATTGCTCAGTTGGCAATGACCAACATCTCGTAATGAAGAGGCCATGGGTTCGACTCTCCTTGATGGTATATTTAAATTCCATATAAATGCTATCCTGAGGATGTAGTTGAAGTGCGTGTAACTGATGAACCTCAGATCTCCAAAAAAAGGGGGAAGGGGGAGGGGGGAGGGGGGGAGGGGGGGGGGGGGAAGAAGAATGAGAATAAGAAGAAGAAAAAAAGCTTAAAATTTTACTGAATTATTTTTTTTAGTATTTCTTTGGCATTTGTCTGTTATATAGTCTCTTATGCTCATTATGTGTAGGAGGTGGTGCTCTTTCTCTTGTGTTACTCATCCTATTGCTTATGATGAATAATTTGTTATCCTCTCATCTTTTTTTCACATCATGCGACTGTGGAGTCCTTGGGTAACCTACATAGTTGTCAGCACGTCAAGATGGTGAAGAGGTGCATTTATTTTAGATGACAGAGCACCCTTCTAGGCATTCATTGGCAATCAAGGTGTCCAAGTGTTATTGTTATTATTTTTATTTCTCCTTTCTTATAACATTATTAGGTATGTTACAATATAAACTCTATATCATAAAAAGTCAACAATAAGTCGATCAAGTCATTAAAAACCACCATCAAGTGACATAAAGTCCTCAAAAATCAATATTAAGCCATACAAAGTTGTCAAAATCAACACAAAAAACTAGAAGACAACATAATTGAACAAGTAAGCCGTTGGAAGTTTGAATTGTAAAGCAATTAAAATAGGTGGTAGGTTTATATTATTTTTGGGAATCAGTCATTGTTATTATATATCTAGTCTAACATTTTAGTTTATACTATTCTTAAAAAAAATATACGTTCTTAATTATAAGTAATTGAAGTGCTCTTGATTTTAGGGAAGTATTCTTTTTTTGTAGGAAGTTTGATTGGTCAAATGGTTTTATTTTTACATGAAATTTTTTGTATTAGGTAGGTACAGCGTAAAGCTAGCGCCAATAAATCTAAAATTGCTTAAACTTAGTTCATATTGAAGGAGTTATGTTTCAATCAAACTTTATTTGGTGTATATGAATGCTAGAAAACTATTCCAATTGCAAATAATTTTTTAGATATAGAAACATAATAAATATTTTACCGTACTATTGGTTTTTAGAAATGTTTTAGTTTATTTAGATTTATGGAACTTTTAGATTTGGGAAAGCCTCAGTATTAAAAAGTTGAAAGTTTGACCTATCCTTGGCGTTTGGTTTTTCTTCTTGAACTAGGGATTTGATTTATTATCCTTTTGGAATTTTATGTTTTAACTATTTTCGTTTGTTTTTCTTTCTTTCCCCCTTTTCCTTTTTTTTTTTTTGGGGGGGGGGGGGGAGGAGGGTATTTACTTATTTACTAATAATAAATATCGTAAGTAAATACTACTACAACAACAACAAGCCTTTTTTCCCCACTAAATGGGGTCAGCTACACAGATTCTTGCCCTCCAACCAGTTTTGTTTGAGGTCATGCTGGATACAAGGCCTAAGCTATGCATATCCTTTCTCACCACTTCTCTTAAGGTTATCTTAGGTTTGCCCCTAGCTCTTCTAGTTCCTTCAATTTAGATTATATCACTACTCCGTACAGATGCATTTATATGCCTCCGTTGAACGTGGTCGTGCCACCTCAAACGACTTTCTCGTAGCTTATCACTTATGGGAGAAACTCCTAGACCAACTCTAATATGATGATTCCTATCTTATCCTTTCTAGTTTTGTCACTCATCCATCTTAGTATCCTCATTTCTTTTACGCTATGTTTATTGATATGATTCTTTTTAACAGCCCAATACTCTGCACCGTACATTACAGCTGGTCGAACGATGATCCTATAAAATTTTTCTTTAAGTTTTAATGGAATATGTCGGTCACAAGACCCCAGACACACCTCTCCACTCATCCACCCTATTTTGATTCTTTGGGAAACATCATCCTCTATATCATCTCTTTTATTTATGATTGAATCAAGGTACCTAAAACAAATACCAATTTATGTATATTATATTAGGCATTAAGGCCCACGGCATCCAATACCAATTTGGAAGCCACTACCCAAAATCAGACTGGATGCTTAGGCACCATTTAAGCGATACCTTGGTGATGCTTTATAACTATTCATCACGTCTATAAAGCATTTGTGTTCCCCAAGGTTTTCATTCTTGGTACTTATAGAGAACCTATTACTATGGTTAGATTTGTCTCCTTTCACAGTGGCTTGACTTTGTTAAAAGTTTATAGTTTCCCAGCTCTCAGCACTATTATCCACTTTGCATAGATTGGGTGACAAAAGGCAATACACCATTCCATGACCTTTGTACTAGCAGCCTTCATTTGAGGAGTTGTCCAACTGACTTTAGATTTGAAACTATGGCTAACTGGATATATCCTTTGTAACATTGGCTGTATTTCTTGGGAATCCACATTCTATTCATTTGATAATTGTATATGTTGCAGGTGCACTTTTGACTGCAGGGGTGCTAACAGCTGGTTTGATCAGTTTCAGACTAGGAAACTCTCACTTGGGTCAGAAGTTAATGAGAGCTCGTGTCGTTGCCCAAGGAGCCACAGTTGCCTTGATGGTTGGCACTGCTTACTACTATGGGGAGAAAATGTAATGATTTTCTGAAAACGGATTCATATGTATAAACTGCTTTTCGCTGAAGTTGTTCTTCTCTTTATTAGTACCATAGGAATCATTTTCCTTTTTGTTGAGAGAAAAAAGATGCTTCTATGTGAAAACTCTTGGTCCCAATGTTACAACTTATCTTAAAGAAGCAGAAGTATTATTCATGATGAGGTTCAATGCCCAATTTTTTTATTTTTGAAAATAGAAGCTCATTAATTTGTTTGAAGGGATACTCACAGAATATCATTGAAGATACCAGTAAAAATTTTGCGTCCCAGATATTGCCACGTGAGGCATGAATAAATTGAAACAGATGAGGTCCTCAAGGATGTGATGTAGAACTTGGGCTGGACCCAAGCAGCTTCAAATGGGTCAACTGGACCAGGTCAAATCAGCCCGGCTGGTCTTCTTGAAGGACCAAAAGAGGCCAAAGTACTGTTCATATGAACAGTATGAGAACCCTTTTTTGCTGGAATGTTATTTAAAGATCTTGTGGGTCCAAGAGTAGATCATGTGAAGATCTTTCATGAAGATTGAAGACTAATGCCTAAAGACCTTTTTAGAAGTTGCTAAATATTTTATTTCCATATTTTTTTAATTCTCTTAGTTACTAAAATAAAAATAAAAAGGATGTTTCTAATTTTGTTGTTGCTGAGAATCTTAGCTAAATAACTTATCAAAGTTATTTGTATTTTCTAAATTAGCAGTTTCTTGTTTTTTCTTGAAGAGTCTATGCTTTATATGTACGTAGTTCGTTGTTCTTCTTAGTCATACACAGATTTTAATGAATTGCTTAGTTGAAGGTTGGCTTTGAGTTTATCTTCTTGAAAGCTAAAAACCTAAGGCTGAAGGAGCCTTGCTCTTGAGAGCTAAATCCACCTATCCCCATTCTTTCTTGTCTCTTTGTTCTCATTTTTGTTTATTTATTTATTTATTTCTAATTCTCTGGATTGTGGGTTTAATCAGGGCTAAGTCATCTTTAATCCTAGATTTACACTAGGATAGTTGCTGAATTAGAGCAGATTTGGTCCTCTCTTTTTTTTAATACTCTGATTTGCTTATCAATTTTATTTTATAGGGATGTGTTTAACCGAAGTACCTGTTTCAAACCAGTCATTGCTTTCAGATGCTGTATCCTTCCTCCCCCCCCCCCCCAAAAAAAAAAAAAAAAAAAAAAAACCATGCAATTGAAGTGTAGAAGGCGGAGTTGTTGTTGTATTATATTATTTTGTGGTTTATTCTCAGTTTTACTGGGACTGGCTTCTGGATGCTATGTATTATTCCTTTGTTTGCTAGAAAGAGGACAAACATTATCAAGGCATCGATGTCCTCCTGGACCTGTAGCAATCTTGGCTAGGTAAGGTAGAACAGGTTCAGCTAAGGAACAATTAACAGTAGGATCATTACGAGTTGCTGAAGGTCATCAATAATAGAAGCAATTTAAAGTTAGAAGGTAAACACCAAAACAGAGGGTGACAAGTATTAGGTAATCCAGCTAGTGCCTAGCGGTTTGGTGTCTAACTTGGATTGAATGTGGCAAGGACTGAATAGGTCTTGTGCTCCAAATCTTAGCCAATCCTGATGGCTAATGACTGAGTTATGAAGGGAATCCCAAAATAGAAGGTCAAGTGAGAACTTGCAAACCAATGTAAATCAAGTGGAGCTCCTGATGATCCAAACCAGTCCTCAGAATCTCTGTCAGATCAGAATTCTTCTCAGAGAAATTATAGAGCATAGTTGCAGGAGAAAACCAAGGTTAGAGCAGATCCACAGGGTGTAGAAGGCTTCTCTTTGATTGATTGCTGCAGCTGCAATCTTTGGCTTTATTGGTTTTGGCTCCCTTCTGATCTCCAAGAGGATCTCAACGGCAGCTTGTAGCTGTATCAGGCGCAGTAACAAAACAGGGAATCAATTAGGTCAAAGGAAGGAGAGAAGAGAAGATAGAAGAGAAAAGTGGGGAGAGGAATGGCTACCACAGCTATTCAGAAGGTGAATCGCTCAAAATTGATGGTGAGCATGACTAAAATTCTATTATTCAGAATTTTGTTCCTTGGCACAATGGTCGGTGGACCACAGTTGTAGGTTATGGCCTGAGGTCAAGGTATCAAAACATTCTCTCAGCAAAAATGGTTGGGGAAATGTTGCGTGGGAAAAAGGCACCCTTGCCCCTGGGGAACTCTACCTGTTTGGAAGCTTTCAGCACTAGGTCGCCCTTTTTTGAATTATGTTACATCCTTATGGGGCTTGGAAATAGCCTTGGTATTTTAGCCAACAACCAACCTAGTCTCGGTGTCTTGATTATGTCTTGACCAGTCCATTATCCGTAGAGCTTTACCCAAACTAAGGTTCCAACCAAATTTCGGATTCTAGCTGGTCAAAATCTTGACCTTCACCAAAATCTTTATCCTTGCCAATACCATAGAGTGTTGTGTGCTGGTTTATACTTAGAACTGAAATTGGTCAAGAGGTGAAACCAAGATGGTGTTATGCACAAACAGAACATACACACCAGTAACACCACACTACCCCCGGTCAAAATTTTGATGGTAGTGCAACTCCCTCATAGTAGAACCATGTGTACTGCTCTGAAGTGTGGACAGTGCCAATTCTGTACCCAATTGTGGTTTTATATCTGTACCTCATCATAAACCATGACTTCCATATGGTGAGTTAAACATGTCTACAGCTTAAAGAAGCACCTGAAAAGCATAATGTCAATAGTCAAAGAAGTACTTACGTGATGTGAACTCATGCTCAATGACGCTCCTCATAAGTGCACCTGAAAGCATAACGTTGATAGCTCAAACAAGCACTTGTGTGATCTTAACTCATGCTCAGTGACAATATGCTCCTCATAAGCACGCCACTATCATGTGAATTGGGTTAGTGGTCATGCTTGCCGCCCTAGATACAGTAATTTGCCCCAGAACCATGATGCTGTCTTCCAGAGTTATTCCTCCATGCTGACTATTGGACTTCTCGTAGCGTCACTGGCATCAGAACTGCTACGGTCCTTGTTCTTGTAGCTGTGATGGTAATATAGTACTTATTTGAGTTATCAAAACAGTGGTGAAACAAAACCTCTTCGCAAGAGAATAAATTCCAGATTTGGGAAGATTATCAACATGCAGAATTAGATAGTAAAATAAGACATACTAAACTTGATATGTTAGCTGTGACCTCATGAGAAACAATATAAGTTAGAGACTGAATTGTAAATTCACAGTATGAACAATTCTGCAGGTCAAAATTATAGTAAACTGAAAAATTTGTGAATCTAATGTCAATCAGATAATTAGATGTGACCAATAAGAAAAATAATGTTAACCACCAAAAAGATTTGTTAGTGGATGAACATACTGGTCAACTGCCTGGGCAATCTGTTTGACTAAATTAGCCTCTGAAACATGTCTGACTCGTTTTCAGATCTCTGACCACTAAGCATATCATATCTTCCTTGTTTGGACTCCAGTTAATCCAAGTCCTCTTTTGTTGGAAAGCTGACTTCAGGGACTTCCTTTCTCATGTTTATACTTCCCCATGAAGTTATTGCTGCTGCCGCACTCTTTGCTTTCCTGCACCACCTAACAAGCTAAAATATGTTGTCACTATGGGTAGGTTATTCCAAAGAAGGTTGCCTACAATGAGAACACATCAACATGCTAAATACTCTTATCTTTTGGACTTCACATTTTCAACAATGTCCCTCTCTTGAATTGTAAGCAACTTTTAAACACATCAGAATTACCAATTACTATCTTCAACAATCAACACTAACTCTCTTCTTTTTCTTTTTCTTTCTTTCTTACTTCTCCCACTCTTCTCCCCCTTTGACAGTTATGGCAGAGGCCTTTTCAAAATAGCTCAATACATCTTAATACTGATTTTTTAGACTTGTTCCGGACCAAGAAAAAGATGAGTGTTCCCTTTTCTCGCATTGTTCCAAAGCCATTACTCCTGCTACCGCAGCTATCTCTTCTTCTCCTTAGAACCTTCTGTTGCCATCAGAACAACATCTTTGTTACGTTGGCTTGAACAAATCCATCCTCAGGTGCCTCTCTCTCCCCCTCGATAATGGCCTTGACCCATTCTTCTCCTCTTCCTCATGTCTTCTGTTCTGCTTTCTGTGCCTCTACTTCCTTATCTGATTTTCGGATTTCACCTAGTGGTGAACTTAGGAAGACCCAGTGCGCGAGTTTGAGATTAGGTTATTGAGAGGTTTCCTAGCAGCTTGTCCAGCTTGTCCTAATACATAATCCAAAGGACTAAAACTTCTGTATACAGTACTTTGACTTGCTTTTGGTTGCAGAATGTGATTTTTTTCTTAGAGAGTTGATTTGGTGAGGCCTTTCAAAATTCTGAATTTCCTGCAGTTCAATTCATTAAATTATGTTTCAAGTAGGGGAAATTTTCTTCAGTGTTATTGGCTATTGAATCCTTGAGTTCCCTGAATCATTTTGGAGTTGCATAAACTTCCCTGTCCTCCCCTTTGCTCAGTGGTTCCGCAATCAGGTATATCCCAATACTGAACTAAATTGAACCAAAACTCTAATGTCCTCTGAGTTCTATGGTGACCAACCGACTGATATAGAGACCAGTTAGTTTTTAAAAAATCAACAACCGGTTCCTGCATCAACCCAACATGTTTGATCCAGTCTCAACCAAATTAAAATTTACTGATGCTGACCGTTTTACACCCTAGGCATTGGGAATTCTCTTTGCTGGGATGGAGGAGTATACTGTATTCAGGCTTCCCATATCCTTTGACTTTTGGGGTAGAATCTCTTCAATTCTGCTTATCCACAAACAAAAAATAGAGCTGTGAATTTCTTGTGTAGACTTCATATACATTTGTTAGGGGGGCCTTTATTTTTTGGAAGAAAACAGAGACTCAAGTAAACAGCTGGAAGAAAGCAAGGGGAAGGAATTTAATTATAGATCCTTGAATGTTGTAAACTTGTTTGAGCAGTGAATGCTAACTGTAATTATGGTGGGACACGAATTGGCCCAAAGGTCAGAAGAGTGTAGTGCTAGCTTTGAAATCTGGAAGTTCATATTTTTTTGGTCAAGGAAGGAAGAAGGAAGTTTAGAATCTTGTCTTTGCAGAATCTAGTGCACCAGATACTGGTTTCACTTTCACCTACCATTTTGGGATATCTACCATTATTAAGCATTGGTTTCCGAAATGACTGAACCCACCTATGAGCTTGTGTAGCTGAAGTCAGCAGTAATGGTTTATTTTTCCATATTGACTGCTGTATTTATTTATTTTTTTTTTTTTGGGCCAACATATTGACTGCTGTTTGAACCATGAGAAAGAACAGAGTTTGTTACTTGAGATTTTCATGTTTAATAAACAGTCTGCTCTCAAGAAGACCTTTGGTGAAACCGTGAAAGTAAAGCCTTTAGAATGGTTTATTGCAGATTCTATGTCAGCTAGTAGTTATAACATCATTCATGATATTTTCAGTTGCTGCATCAGATTTTCGGGAAACTATTTCAGAATTCACTTCTTTTTCTTTTTCTTTTTTAATTATTAAACATCGGCTCCAGTTTGGAACTTTTTTGAGAACTTCAGGTTACTGTCTCTAACCATTTGATTTACTTTATGCAATCATTTAGTATGGTGTCCAATGGTTGACGTCTAGATATTCTTTCGGGTGTGCATTGGAGTGGATGATTTGTATATTAATTATTAAGGATGTTCGAGGAGCCTTTATGAGAGAGAATTTGGATGAAGGAAGCCCAATCGTGCATTTGTGGTGGATCTCATGGATTAGATGCTCCATCATACTTTTGATAGTAATCGAAAGTCGGAACAAACAAGAATCTTCTATTGAGGTGGAGTCGTAGGTGAGAAAGTGAAACTAGAAAATTAGAGAAGAAGAAAAGAGGAGAGAATGAGAAAAGAAGAGAAGATGCAAGGGGTAGAGTCTGCTTCAATAGTCTGCATCTCTACCCTAGGAGCTTTATTTATAGATGAGAATTACAATTGTAATCAGTTACTAATTTGAGTATATTCCAAAAATAAAACACTGCCTCTCTAAGTTTCTAAAAAAAAACTCTCAAAAAGGAAAGAAAATATAAACTAAAGCTATTAGAGAATTAGTAACTTTCTAATTATATAAAGCACACAACACTTTCTAAATCTATAACTACTTTTCTTCCAAAACAGAATTTTTATTTTTTATTTATTTATTTTTAGATAACTTGTGCAATGAGAAACCACGACTTTCTCTCCAAATCACCGATAGGCCACCGGAACACCCCCCCTCAAGCTGGAGAGTATTGATCACGAACTCCCAACTTGCGGCATCCTTCTACAAGGTTGGACCAACTAAAGACTTAGTGAAGGTGTCTCCAACTTGTTCAGCAAAAGTAACATGTGGTGTAGCTAACTCCTCGTATGACTATGTCCCGGACAAAATGCAAATTCACTTCCACGTGTTTGGTTCTCTCATGAAACACAAGATTACTAGCATTATAGATGCCTGCTTGATTATCACAAAACATCTTAAACGGTTCTTCAACTTCAATCCCTATTTCTTTCATGAAAGACTCAACGCAAAAAAATTCAGATACTGTATGAGCCATAGCACAATACTCAGCTTCAGCACTAGATCAAGCCACTGTAATTTGCTTCTCACTCTTCCAAGTAACCAAATTCCCTCCAAGGATAGTACAATAACCAGAAGTTGACCTCCGATCATCTCACGATCTTGCCAAATCAGCATTTGAATAAACACAACTTTAAATGAGCTTTTTTTTTTTGGTACACAAGCCCTTTTTCTGGAGCCTTTTTTAAATATTGTAAGATATGCAACACAACATCCCAGTGAGGCTTCTTAGGTGAATGCATGAACTAGCTAACAACACCTACAGCATATGACAAATGTGGACCCTAACCGTCTATACCTCTATGGATTCATCAAATCCTCTCCTTCATCCTTAGTGAGCTTGAGATGAGGGTCTATGGGGGTATCAACAAGTTTACACCCAAGCATACCAGTTTCGGTCAACAAGTCCAGCCCATACTTGCGCTGAGAAAGACTGATCCCATGACTACTTCGAAGAATTGCAACACCAAGAAAATATTGCAAATGCCCCAAATTCTTTATCTGGAACCTTGCACTCAAAAACTTCTTAGCCTAATCAATGCCCGCATTAGCACTTCCAAAAGCAATTATGCCATCCACATAAACAATTAGTACCACACCAGACTTTGTCTTTCTTACGAAGACAAAATGATCCGAAGAACATTGGGAAAATCCTACTTCAAATAGTATAGAACTGAATTTTTCAAACCATGTTGTTGGTGACTGTTTCAACCCATAGATGAACTTGTGAAGTTGACACACTTTGGTAGAATTCCCCCCAAGCAACAAACCCAGGAGGTTACTCCATATACACTTCTTGAACCAAGTTCCCATATAGAAAAGCAATTTTTACTCTAACTAATGAAAATGTCATTCTAAATTAGCTGCTAAGGACAACAAAATATGCATAGAATTTAAACAAGCTACAGGAGAGAAGTTCCAAAGAAATCCACACCATTAGTCTAAGTATACCCCTTTGTAACTAGTCGCGCTTTAAGGCGCTTTCAGGAACCATCAGCCTTAACCTCGAATACCCAACGACATTTCACAAGATCTTACCTAGAGGCACCCACAAGAGTCCAAGTATCCTTAGAGTATAGGGTCTCAATTTCAAATTCCATAGCAGCTTTCCAACCCGAATCAGAGAGAGCCTCAAAGTATGTAGATGGAACAGGAATAGAAGATAGAGATGTGGTAAGGGTACAATACTGATCCGACAAGTGAAAAGTAGTAACATATTGAGAAATAAGATATATCACATTAAAACATCGGGAACAAGAACACTTACCTTTCCTTAAAGCAATGGGAAGCTTTTCAGGATTATCAGACGGTGGAGGAGGATCTATAGAAGAAGTGATATCGACGGGTGTACCATTTAACTATTTTTGTTTCTTCTGCCAATGATAGACTTGCATTGATGGAAAATGAATTGGCACCTCTTCCAGGCTAGGAAATACAATGGGTTCCTCAGGGTTTCATAGTTTGGTTCTTCCTTAGGCATCTCAAAAGGAAATGGTACTACCACAAGGAAGGTCAAACCTATCATCTTCAGACAATTGATTAGGGTCATAATGCGGTGTATCTTCAAAAAAGGTAACATCTAGTGTGATGAATTGACATTTGGTTAAGCGATCAAAAACTTTATATCCATGTTGGTATAGAGAATAACTTTAAAAGAAATGCACTTATGAGCTTTGGCTGAAAACTTATCCTTTGGTTGGGGTAAAAAAATAAGCATAACATACATAGCAAAAAACTTTAGGTGAGACAACAAACAGAGGTAAACCCGAAAACACAACTTGAAACGGTATTTCATTTTGAAACTTTGAAGATGGCATTCTATTTATTAAAGTACAAGATGTAAGGACAGCATCACACCAATATTGCTTAGGTACCCTCGTATAGAACATAAGGGACCTTGCTACTTTTGACAAGTGCCTTCCGCTTGGCTACACCATTTTGTTGGGGTGTATGTGGACAACTAGATTGATGAAGAATGCCTTTAGAAGAACATAGATCAGAAATCGCATTTTTCACATATTCCAAAGCATTATCAATATGAAAAATCTTGACAAATGTACTAAATTGAGTAGAAACTTCAGGAAAAAAATATTTTATAATTTTTAAAACTTCACTTCGATCCTTCATTTAAAATAACCAGGTAAATCTAGAGAAGTCATCTACAAAAATGATAAAATACTGAAAACCAAAATGATTAGGGATACAACTGGGTCCCCAAACATCCGAATGTACTAAAGAAAATAAACTTGTACTTCGAGGTTCAATCTAGTGGGAAAACTTGTCCTATAATGTTTACCTAACTCACATACCTCACACTTTATTGACTTAATATCCTCACAATCAGGAACAACCAACCTTAAAGCTTACTAGGAGAAAGGTGTCCCAAACGATAGTGCCTGTCCAATAGGGACACTGTGTATCCTTTTGCCACAAAAGTGTCAAAATCAATGAGATAGTGAAGTCTATCTTTCTCAATTCCTCCACCAATCCTCCTTCTGGTCCGAAGATCTTGAAATTCAAAAAAAAGACAGGAAAAACTAGGGGTGCAAATTCGGCCCTGACCCACCCTAAGCCCGCCCTGAGCCTGAATAGGGCTTGGGCTAAAGATTTTGGCCCTAAGGGCGGGTTAGGGCCAAAATATTCTGGCCCTGAACTAGGGCCAAGGGCGGGCCTGGGATTACTCTCTGGCCCGCCCAGCCCGTCCCTGATTTTTGGCCCTCACCCAAGGCCCTGATCTTGGCCTTGACCCAAGCCTTGATTTTGGCCCTGATCTTGGCCCTGATTTTGGCCCTAATCTTGGCCCTGACCCAAGCCCTGATTTTGGCCCTGATCCTAGCCCTGATTTGAGTCTAAAGACTGTGGACCCTCCACCCACATGGAGAGGAATTAATTGTAATACATATGGGTGGATACTTGACACGTGTCAAATTTTAGAAACATGATCATGTTTTGTAGAAAATTAATAAAAATAAATTATAACTTCATTACCAATGTAATAAGCATCTATTTGATTTTGGCCCTGATCCTGACCCTAATTTGATTTTCATACTAACATTGATATGAGTCTTGATTTTGACAGTTAGTCACTTTGATCATATTAGACTATCAATTCACTTTTTATATTATTTTTAAGGTAATTTTTATTTTTTCCAACAAAGTCATTTTTAGTTCAATAAAATATTGATTTTGTTTGTTGACTAAGGTGAGATAATATATTATAAATAATAAAAACTATTACATAAAGAATTAATATCTAACAAATCTATACCCCAACTTCTCATCATGAATATCTAACAAATCTATTGTGATATTTCAAAAATTTTTATTAAAAACATATAGCTATGTTTGTAACTAAAACATCATTTTCTTTAACTATGAAAAAAATACATTTTTTTTTGAATACTATATTATCGTCGATTTACTCGTTAACAAGGTTTTGAATATGAATTTTTTTGTATTGAATAAAGATATCAATTTATTGAACAATTGTGAATGAAAACATACCTACCTACGACTTAAGTTCTTGACTTTGAAGATAAAATTTTCATTTATCAAATTCCTTTTGAATTCTAAATCTCTGATGTTTCTAAGTTTACAAAAAGAGTTTGTGTGACATTCTCTATAATTGACTTGACTTTCAAATATGCCTAAATTTAATTACAATTCTTCTCTCTACTTATTCTATTTCATGAATAATTTTAACTCTTTGCTGTTGGAGAAAAACCAAAAGAAAAAACAGAATAAAAGAGAGAGAGTGAAACTTGGGGGAAAGACAAATTGAAAATTTGGAATGAAGTTTGACCATTGTCTTAGAAGTTAGAAATTAATTGAGAATTGAGATAAATCTTTTTCTTTTTCCCTTTCGAGCTTACATATAATAACCATAAATTTGGATTTCTCTACTTCTCTAAAATCTAAATGAGTATAAATAGTTAAATACATATTGAATATAAGTTTTGGATTACTTGTTGACATCTTTACTATTTTATTTTCCAGAACTGAGTTTGAAATTTAAGAATTTAATTACTTTAATATGTATTTTAATTACTACCTGTCCTACATTTGATATTTACGACCAAAGATATGGCCAATTAAAGCTAGGGACAAGGCCAATTAGGGCCTGGGCCAATCAGGGTCGGGGACAAGGTCAACCCGGCCCAATTAGGGCCAATTAGGGCGGGAATGGGCTTGGCTTGGCCCTGTAGGGCTTAGGGCCAGGGACAATAATCATTGGCCCTGAACTAGGGCCAGGGCGGGAATGGGCTCAAATTATACCATATAGGGCTGGGCTTGAGATTGCAAAAGCCCGGCCCAGCCCGGCCCAGTTGCAGCCCTAGGAAAAACAGCACAAGACAATGTAAGTCTCTAGTAATACGAATGACATAAATAAGATTTACTGGAAACTATGGAACATATAATAAGATGAAAGGTTTAAGTGTGGTAAGGGGGATACACTCCCGTTGCCAACAGCGGAAGACTAACAATATGAGTAGGGTTAGAAAAATTTGAAAACATCGATGAAATACTTGACATATGTTCAGATGTCCTAGAGTCTACAATCAAGGAATCTGAAGCATAAGACTTAGTAGATAACTTGTTTGGGCAAGATTGGTGGTGGATGTGTTTTGACTCTGCTCTAACTATTGTAGGCGCTTTAGGGTTTGATTGAGGTCAACACTAGGAGACGAGGAACTTGTAGACGCCACGTTATGCTTAAGTAGATAACCTGTTTGGGCAAGATTGGTGGTGGATGTGTTTTGACTCTGCTCTAACTATTGTAGGCGCTTTAGGGTTTGATTGAGGTCAACACTAGGAGATGAAGAACTTGTAGATGCCACCGGAGCCAATACAGATGAGTTGTCATTGGTGTTCTGCCCAGCAGATGTTGTCATATTAACATAATTTTTTGCCCACTCTGGCTGGTTATGTTTGTCCCAACAATTTTCTTCTGTGTGATTTTGCTTGCCACATTAAGAGCACACCTGATTTCCCCTGGATAAATTTGGAGGGGGAGGTCGACTTCCTCCCCTTTGTCTGCCTAGACCAATGCCTCTTCCTCGGGAGGTATAAGAGCCACGGCCACTTCCTGCTACTGTTGCTGAATTCTCCTTGTTTCCTTGTGTACTCTTTTGTCCACTAATACGTAACAACCTGTAGAAAGCATCACTCAAGGTAGGTACAGTTTCAGATGTTAAAATTTAACTTTTACTTGTCAAAAATTCTGGATCCAAAACAGCCAAGAATTTGGAAACATAGAATTCAGGCCATTGTGTCTTTAAAGTCTCCAGATTAGTAGTAAGAGACTGATGTTGTTGCAGTTCCTCAACTAGTCCTTCAAATCCACTATAATATTCCATCAATGAACGTCCATTCTAAGAGTAATTGAGCATCCAATCATACAGATCATAAACTTGCAAAATATTTTTTTCTTGACCAAAGGAATCGCGTAAGTCCTCTTATATATGCTTAGATGTTTCATAAAACATAATGTTATTTGTAATAGGAGAATCAATGTTATTCCAAGTCCATACCTTGATTACAACATTTTCGCGAGTCCACCTTTCATGTGCAGAAACAGCGGTTGTATCCTTCGAATCAACTTCAAGACAATCTTCTTTTAAGTACTTTGATTTTCCTTGGGCATGAATAAATGCATACATCGCCTTTGCCCAAAGAAAATAATTTTTGGCTCCTTTCAACTTGATACTTGTAATTTGGAAGGGCATACCTTCCTTGGTCAAAGTCTTTGAAGGATCAGCCATGAGGAAAGCTTAGAAGATCTAATTTTCTTAGATTTTCATTCTTGTAACATTACAACTACGGTTGGAGTGTAAGGCTGCTGTTGCCACACACGAACCACAAAAAGAACACCAAGAGATGGTGAATTAACCACGACCTTAGTAGGAAGGCTCTGATGCCATGAAACAAACTAAAATCTCCTACTGAGGTGTAGTTGTAGGTGAGAAAGTGATACCAGAAAATTAAAGAAGTAGAAAAGAGAAGACACAAGTGGTAGAGACTACTTCAATAGCTTGTGTCTCTACCCTAAGAGCTTTATTTATACATGAGAATTACAGCTCTAATCAGTTACTAATTTGAGTACTTTCCAAAAATAAAACACTGCCTCTTTAAGTTTCTAGAAACAACTCTCAAAAAGGAAAGAAAATATAAACTAAAGCATTAGAGAATTAGTAACTTTCTAATTCTATAAAGCACACAATACTTTCTAAGTCTGTAACTACCTTTATTCTGAAACAGAATTTTCTACTTCTGAGATAACTTGTGCATCAAGAAACCACAACTTGCTCTCCAAGTCACCAACAAGCCACCGTAACATTGACGAATGTGGATAGAATGATAATTAGTTGTTTGTGATGGGTTGCGTTGCAGAAAAGTATGAACTAGGACTTTTGAGGACAGCTGGGACTAGGCTTGCAAAGAGTATATGCCTCCTCCCTAAGCTTCTGTGTGTTACGGGGGATGACAGCAACTATTTTTATCAGGTAACATGCACAAAAGTAGCTTATGGTTCATGGAAATCTCAGTCCCTGTCTCAAGTATGATGTTGAATAGAGATTATTGGAGGGCAAGGATCCATGTAGCTGATCCCATTTAATTGGGATTATGAGCTGATATCTTTACATAAAAGGTAGGTTGCTCCAGATTGTCTTGTAAACGCTACACTGGTCAATATTGACAGCCATTTCACCTTCGGAACCTCAGATGAGGAAATGATCACATTGCTGCATACTGGACAAGGAGTTGAGCTTGGTGGTACGGTGGTGGAGTGAGCAATCATGCTCAAATCTATGTCCTATTCTTTAAGGTATACTTTTAGTGGTCTAGGTAGAATTGGACCACCCTTCAATACTTTGCTATGGTCATAAAGGATGTATCACTTTATGCCTTTATGAAGTTGTCATAGAGGCATGCATGCTCTCAGGCAGATAGATATCTACCAGTTCTTCTCCAGCATCTTCCCTTTTGGATGAAGTTGGTGAAGTATCTTTCCATGGCTGGAGGAGGTGATACTGGGGGAAAATAAAGAAATCTGGGAGAAGTTCCTGAATTGGATACTAATCATGAAGCACTTTGCGGGGTCATTCTTTTCCAACTTTTGTTGATTGATTGGTGCATCAGTAGCAGTTTCAGATCAATTGAGTACTTAACAGATGCCTCCCTAGATTTGTGCTGTATAATCCAAATGAAGATCTTATAGCAATTTTGTGTTTAGTTGTTGTTAGAAGGACAAAATTGGAACAAACTAGAGCCATCTAAGTTAGCTACAGGCGCTAACTCACGATGGGAAAGGGGGGCAAATCTGAGTGTCCTATATTGAATTAGTTTAGGAGTTCTATTCCTATTTGAGTTTTGTAGGATGATTCCTATTGTGAATCCTACTGTAAACAGCTTATAAATAAGAGATTTGTTAAGAAGGGCTCACGGTTCCATCAAAGCCTCCATAGTAAAATCAGGTTCTCTTCTCTCCTTCAGTCGTCTCCTTATTTTTATTTTATTCTCAAAAGTTCAATGGTCAATGGATAAGCTCAGGACTACTCCCCAGTCCCCACATGGGGATCATGGTTTCAAAACTGTGTAGGAGATTTAATTTTTTTTTGGGGGGGGTGGCGGGGGGGTGGGGGTGTGAATAAACTGTGTAGGAGATTCTGGCCCAGTTTGTGCATTTGGTCCCATGTTGAATTGTCTTCATGCATTCTGTTGTCTGCCAGCTAAATGTACTGTTGGCAACCTACTTAGGATACCCAATTCTTAAGGCTGATCCATTATTTTTGAAAGGGTATTACTTGAATTAAAGGAAGAGCATAGTAGCTATTTTCCAAAAGAGAGGAAAGACAACTGAATAGTTTTGGGGAAGGGATGATTGATGTTCAAGGTCCATTTGTGTTGCAGATTTGATGCGCTTGCCATTACATGGGCATCCATGCGCTTGTGGCTAGGTTGCCACATGGTTCGATATGGAGATGTTTTCTATTTCATCCTATAGCGGTAGGTTAATAAGACCAATATGATTTGGTATAATGATCTGAAAATTGTTTAACTGGTCAAATCTATTGCAAAACAAGGACCCTTGAAAAAATTCAAGGGAAAATGCAGTGTTCATTGCATACCACTCACTGGGGCCTTTCTAGGTTATTGCAAGATAACATTTCTGATTTCATCATTTGCCTGAATGCTTGCCCGAAGATTAGACACATATTAAAAGGTGTTATGCTCATGAATTACCCTGCCTAGGCAGTGATAAGCTTCCGTATAGATTGTCACGATACTTAGGTTTTCTACTGGATGCAGTTTGTACAACTTGTTGCTTGTCCCTGCCTCCACTTGATGTAATTTCTCGCACTACTTCAATCTGTGGTGTTTAAAGTTCAGTCTTTCAGCATCATTCTGCCATATTAAAGTGTGTTATGCTCATGAATTACCCTGAATACCTGAGCTTGGTGACTTATGTATCTAGGCAGTGATAAGCTTCCGTATAGATTGTCACGATACTTAAGTTTTCTACTGGATGCAGTTTGTACAACTTGTTGCTTGTCCCTGCCTCCACTTGATGTAATTTCTCGCACTACTTTAATCTGTGGTGTTTAAATTTCAGTCTTTCAGCATCTTTCTGCCGTATTAAAAGGTGTTATGCTCATGAATTACCCTGCATACCTGACCTTGGTGCCTAATGTATCTAGGCAGTGATAAGCTTCCGTATAGATTGTCACGATACTTGGGTTTTCTCCCGGATGCAGTTTGTACAACTTGTTGCTTGTCCCTTGCCTCCACTTGATGTAATTTCTCCACTACTTCAATATGTGGTGTTAAAAGTTCAGTCTTTCAGCGTCATTCTGCCATGTGTGGACATTTTGTCTTTCTAAAGATGTGGAAAAAGTAATGTATTCCACATGAACGCATTTTAATTGTGGATTAGCTTGGTAGACTTGATTGTAAGGAGTTTGCAGAACTACATGGAATTTCTTCTTGGATAAAATGACCTCATGGGATGTAATTTCATTTGTGATAATGAAAAGGCGCACAATGTTAATAGTCTAACGTGAACTTTATATTTGGTGGTTTGATGTTCTGTGAAGTCGAATTGTAGCAAGTGGAGGTATGATGGCTTGGAATAGAATTGTGAAAATATGCAGAACCCTGCAGGTGTGATTTGCTTTGCTTTCTAGAAACTTGAAGGGGAAAAGAGGGTGAAATGCCGAAGATGAAGATGGTTGAGCTTGGAAGATGATATTTGTGATACACCAATCAAAACTTGCCATGTAGCACATCATTATGGAAGATGTAGAAAGTGACATGTCAAGGAAGCAGAAGGTGCTCCGCTAGGAGTCCACTAGAAGGTTGAAGTGAAGTACAACGGTTACCATACCAATTAGAATTGAACAGTGAAATAAAGGAAGGTCACAAAGTGGAGCCTTTTTTCAGGCCACTAAAGTTTGAGGAATCAACTTGCTTATTTGTAACAGTGATGGGCTAAACAGTAGGTGCTGATGCTCCAGACAATCTACTAGATAACCAATCTCTCTCACAAGTAACAGTTATGTACGATGTACGTGGCAGTGCCTAACAAAATTTTGCAGACTGGAATGAGTACAAGAGTAGAATCATTTCTAAGTATTCAGAACCTTATTGTGGAACCGGTTTCCTGCCCAACAATGGGTTTAAGGTAACCCACCATCTTCGTCTGTGTGTTTTGATTTATTGTATTTAATCCCAATCCATCTTTCTATCTTCTTTAGAGCAGAGCTGTAGGGTTGTCTGTGTCCTGGATGAATTTGGGAATTTTACATTACATTATTTATGAATGTGTACTTCCTGGGGTCCCATTGATCAATTAGTCCATATAATTGAATACATCTTACCACCAGCAGGCTTCCTAATTCCTTGCCACATTTTAAAGCTTTTCTGCATCTGATTGCTACACAACGTAGGCAAGTTGTTTTGAATGATAAGCATAATAGATTCGATTCTTTGTTATTTGCAGGCTATGGGTCCATCAAAGAGTGTGACCCTACCTATACCATTAGCAGTTAAAGTTGCTTAGGTCATTGAAATTGCAGTGCAGATGCATGGCTATCTTTACATAATTAGGCCAAGAGGTGAAAACATAAATGCTGCAAGCACCACAATTCAAAGATTCTAGTGGCTGGCTCGTGTATAATGTGCATATAAGATTGGGGGTGGTTTTCCTTGCACTAGCCCACTTATTGTCATGTCTTGTTGTAGCACTTTAGTAGGTGGATCTGATCTGTTGGAGGGGAACAGGAAGGTAATAGTGAATTGATAGTGCCGTGTAGGCATGGAAGATCACCATTGGTGCCACAAATTTCCTACTGAACAATGACCATCTCACCTACCAGCTAGGTCACATCCCTTTTGTAAAGAGGCCAAAATCAGTACTTGAGTTGGGCATGAAATTAGGGATACACAAGGAGAGATGGGAAATGAAAAGAAGATGCCCATTTGCATGAGAATTGATTAATCAAAGAACTTGAAAGAGGTCTCCCTTGAGGATGCAGTGTCTTTATCTGTATCCAGCAGAGGTATAAAGCACAAAATTAAGGCAAAAGGAGTTATGCACGGCCATGGTTTCTGAGGTTGGGGGGATAAGATGTATTACCAAATACCATGTACGTACATGACCCAAGTATGATTTGGGGGGAGGGAAAAGTGGGGCCTCTGGTCATGAAAGGAGGAAAAGCTGTACACCCTTTGGGTGATCAACTGTCCCTATCCCCTCCACTGCAACCCAAGTATCTCACTGAAGCTGTCCCCACACTCCAAAGCTTAGATGCCTATTCAATCTGTATGTGATTGCACAGGTCACTTTCAATTTTGCAGAGTTAAATGATAGCATCAACAAAGCCCAACAATGTCTCTTCATCATTTCTCTTTGCATTCATTGCCAGCTAGGGAACTTGAATCCCCTTCTCTCAACTTTCTCTCTTAAACATCAAGACCATCTAGATATCTCATGCTTAGCCAGGATTAATTCCATAACTAGAGACTAAGGCAGTGTTTGGTATAGTTTTTCCTTTTGATTTGAGTGTTTGATGTAATTTATACCACCTGTTTCTATTTTTCTTTGAAAACCATTTCATTAGTTTTTTGCTGTGGGTTTTAAAAGGCATGTGCTACTAATGTTTATGCATGAGGTTAAAATGGTAAAATTGCATTCTTTTATAAAACCCTTCTTCTTACCCTCCATATTTCTCTATAAGCTCTTTACACCTCAAACGAATCATTCCAGTCATGATTTAGGAAGCCTCAAAAGCGTAGAATCTGGGTTGAACTTTCCTCAATCTTGTGGTTTATTTGGTTAGCAATATGTGCTTTAGTTTGCTACAATTACTCAACCAGTCGAAAAAATTTCTGAAAAGATCTCTTATTTGGCCATAAGCAAAGAGCAATTCATAGCTGATGTAAGTTGTAAGGGCAGTTAAATATGGAATGGAAATCATCTTGATCTGCAAGCAGAACCTGGAGAATTCGCTGAGGGGTCCAAGCACCAATCATTCAATAAATAAAGAATGGATTTAGAAAGAAATGGTAGATTTAGAATGATATGGTTCAAGCTCAAGTCAAGGAGTCCTGCCTGATTCCCGAGCATAATGGGAGTGAGAAAGAGAAGCCCAAACCAAAGGCTGAACAAACTGACGCCTATTCAGCTCTTATTGGTGAAGTTCTAGCCTTCTTGGACGAAATGTATTTCACATTTTAACCTACCAAACATATATTTTTTAGTATGAAATGTATTTCACCTATTAGTTTCCAAACGAATTTTGCCTTTTATCTCAAAATGATTTTTTGAATTGATTATTAAAGAATAAGTAAAAATCATACCAAACACTGCCTTTAAGTGGCTCTTCTGCAAGCTAATGCATGTAACTATGCTTAATGGGTTTTCCTGGTGCTTCCGTTTCTGTTTGTTGGCATGCAACCTGGGAATTTACTGATCTCAAGGATGAAAATTAGACCCAAAAAAAAAATCTCAAGGATGAATTGAGTTAACACCTCTCTCTCTCTCTCTCTCTCATAAATTTTCTTGAACTTTTTACCCATCATGTTGCTATTTCCGAAGTGTTTCTATTTTAAAATTTGTATTCACAGTAACAAAACGAAACTGTACTTTGGTACAAGATATGCATGATAGTTAGTACTGCTGCAAAACGTCAGGGGTTTTGCCGGAGTCTCCTTGTAAGAATTGGTCTTGGTTTGGTTTATTTGGGATAAATTGTGGAAGTACTGTTTTGAAACTGGAACATGACCTGTTTGCATATAGATCGACTGCGTTTAGATTTTGGGGAAAACCCACCTTGATTAACTCATTATTAACATCAGATATATTTGGTTTAATCATCTAAGACAGATTTCTGATGATCATGGTTTTCTTTGATGAAAATCACCAGATGGGTCTGGTCTGGTCTGGTGGACCTCCCATGGGTAATTGAAAAGATACGGTGGATGTTGATGTGCCAGATGCTCCCTTCTTTGTCGGCGGATATGGTTTATCCTTGCTTTTGAGATGTAAAAGCTTGGTATCTCTGCTTTCTCAATGGAAGAAGGTGAGGTAGGTGTGAATGTTGTGTGAGACTTTGTGAAGTGAAAGTTATGGGTTAATTGAAATTCCCCAAGAAAGCTTTGTTTTACAGCAAAGAAAAGTAGCAAGAGATGACCAACTTTTTTTTTGCTGGAAACAGGTGCAGAAGCTTTTGTAGCCCAAGATTGTGACCACCAAGGCTCTTCACGTGATGCTTCGGAGTTTTTCTCAGTGGAGGAAGTTGCAACAGGCAGTGTTTCCAAGAATTGACCCAACCTCACTTCAATTTATATCAGAAAAAGAAAGGGGGAAAAAGACCTTCCCCTCTCTCTCTCTTTCTGAAACTGAATTTTCATTTTTAATGCAGATGGTGTTAGGTGGATTAGGCTTGAAGATCTTCAAATTCTTAATTATCTTTCTGGGTGGGTTTTGCTTCAAATGTTCAAAAAGAAAGAGGGAATCTCCATAAAGTGAGAGCAAGGGCATAACATGAAGCTTCCTGAACTGGGTTCAGGTTTGCGTTTCTCTTATCAGCTACCCAAATAGAATCTTTCTTTATGAAGATCTTGTTGACCCAATAACTCTCATACACAAGCATGTATGTATACATACGCGTTGAGACTCATGAGCCATTTACTTCCATTTGAAGCCTAATAATTTAAAAGGTGTGCTGTTGCGCATTTGCAACTGTACCTTCAAGGCTTGTTTCATGGTATCCAGCTCCCACAAACTGGCCCAGCTCCACTAAGATTTCTAGTATAGGCAGATGGCCAAGAAGAGAGAACATGATTAAAATTGCCAAATATTCCTACTGCCCAATACCCCATTACACCCTTATCCTGTCTCCTTCATATTTTTCTCTTCCTTGTCGGTTAAACAGAATCTCTCTCTCTCTCTCTCTCTCTCTCCCTCCTGCATGTCTTTCCACAAGATGGACCATTTAATGAAGTTCAAAACACGCATGAAGGGTGAGAACTGGAGAGTGGAGGAACTTTAAATTGAACCAGCAGAACCCACTTATGGATACGTTCATGGGGTTGCCGTATTAGTGGTGATGACTTGATCATGTACCCATGCATGTCTCAGAGTCAAGTTAAAGAGGATAATTTTGAGGTTTTGGCTGGTAAAAGGATTCATATATCAAACCTAATAAGAATGTATGGTTCCATTTCAGGTTCTTTACACCCATGGTGAAGAGAGTACCTTATCTTCATCTGATCTGAGCTTCAGATTGGACCAGGAACAACAAGGATAGCAGAAATAACTTGGAAATATTGTGAAAAGCTCTAGTAGTTACCTCTCAAAGGAAAGCAGATTTTTGAGAGCTTTAGGACATTAATGATAACCCATCTGACCACTTAGATTAGAGTGGAAAAGAATAACTGAGATCAATGAAAAACATGGAAGTGAGAATTAATGATAACCCTAAAATTCAGTGGTTCTAGTTTGACTCATTGGGCACCAGATTCAAACACATTCAAAAATATATTATGTAAGCACACATTTCTGACTCTACTACTACTGTTATTAGGTGGGCATGATCATGAATATAATCATGCAGCCCATATGATTTTTTCACTTCCATTTCACCATTTTAAGCTTGAGATTTACATCTGATATAGGCCAAGAAGTGGTTGAGCAAAGCTTCCAGTTGGTGGTAGAGGAAAAGGATGGGCAGTTCATACCTCCTGTTGCCCTTACCCACCCCACCACAAGAGTCCAGCACTCATCTTGTGCCATCCATCCTTCCCATACCTACTTCTCCAATTTGATCACAACTCGAACACAATTTTTATGTGATTCCTCCACTTCCATGTTCCAGAAACCCTTGTAGTCAATAAATCCAGACATCGAGGTTGCCCGGCCAACATGCCTCTGAATTTGCCTACATCACTATTTCACTCTGTCCCCAACACTACTGTTTCTCCCTGTGGCATATTAATGCAGATTACATACAGTGATCTTATATTTAGTAATCTCTCTCTTTCTCTTTCTCTTTCACATACTCTGTATGTGTGTCTGTGGCTAGAAGCCAAAGATCAAAATTATTAAGACAGCAACTTCTGCCATTGTCAATAGATGGAGACAAAAGGCTGGGTAATATTGTAAATTTAGATTGATGAGTTTTCTCTCCACATAAATGCTTTTTTTTCTTCTGCACGCATTCTAGGGTCGTTTTCTTCTTGATGAATGGTCAAACATAGACTAATTGTCTGACAATTTCCCTTGGTGGGCAGTAGGAGAGATGAAAGCTCCATCTCAGCCTCTCTCTCTCTCTCTCTCTCTCCCTGTGTGTGAAAGCGAAAGCTCCCATTTCGGTTATCATGAAATTGCGTGAGAAAGAGAGAGAGAGAGAAAGAGAGTTCTCCCTTCTCTCGTCATTTTCTAGAATGGGAGAGGCATCTGTCTTGCATTCATCTTTCTCCTCTACTCACCTTTCTCCTCTACTCACCGGGCTCTGAATGTTACTACAGTACCCAAAAAGTATGAAATCCTGCATGAATACGTACGGTCTTGTAAACCTGTAAGGTATTGCACTATTCATAGAAATCATGACAAGAGAACGAAGAATAATAAATTTTGGACCAGCTACCACCATTATTTATCCCTTTTTAATCTCAAACTATCTAGTCAGTAACCAGAGAAGCAAATCCTTGGATCCTCGACAACCCACATATTGCACTTCTTGATGCTCAACAACTCAAATGTCACACCTAACTATCCCATCATAGGTTGGTTTTAGGCAGTCAAAGCAGATACCTTAATTGATCCACAAAATTTAGAAACAAAAAAAATAGTACAGTGATGAGCATCACTTTGATACAGTTTCAATGTTCAGAAAAAATGGAGGACAAATCTGAGTTTTATTTCAATCTTCTGGCTAACTGGGAGCAGTCAATTGGTGGGCCAGTACTCTTTCATGGCTTAGTTAGCTAATGAGGTAACCAGAACCCTTTGATCAGTTATACATGGCTCTGAAATCTATGGTTGATGCACATATCATATGGCTATCCTTCAGAGTTTTCTGGGATGGAATGAGCAGTATTACTCAGTGTTGTCAGGAATGGTACTGATCAGTGTACCCATGCTATGGACGGTGTACATATGTAGATTGGAGAGAGAGAGAGGATCTACTGATTCTACTCAGTAATGTATTTTCTATCTTCTGGTCATACTAGTAATATCAATAATTGGGATAAGAAAAGAGGAAAAGAAGATGATCAGTTCTGAATGGTGGGGTATTTGTAAGAGAGACAGCTGGAAATCCGGAGAAAATTGTAGACCCCTTCATATGAATTTTCTTCAATTTTCAAATCATAATTTCTACTGTTTCTAGACGCGCTCACACAGAGAGGAAAAGGGGGAGAGAGAGAGGTATAAATGTGAGCATTCTTAGAAGGGTTGCCTCACAATCGGAGGGTAGGAAGCTGGGTGATTCCTACTTTTAGGGATAGAAAGAAAAGAGAGTAAGAGACACTAATCTGAAAAGGTTGATGGAGCAACAGCTGAACCCATTAGCTGCTACGCAACTCCTTCAACAAACTTTGAGAAGCTTGTGTATTCATGAAAACTCTCAATGGGTTTATGCTGTTTTCTGGAGGATCTTGCCTAGAAATTACCCACCACCAAAGTGAGGGAGAAAGAAACCTACTAAAACTTCTGATATATGTGAAATAAGAACCCAAATATTTGCTTTTTGTGTAGATATATGGAAGATAATACTTATATTTATTTGTTTATTTTAGCTAATATCAACTTTGATGCTTCTTACAGATGGGATATGCCAGGAGGAGCATATGATAGATCAAGAGGAAACAGGAGAAACTGGTATTTATATTTCTTCTAGTTCTGCGTTAAGCATAAGATAAGAGCCCTTGTATATATCAAGTGTCTTTCACAACTGAAGCTATATTGCACCAACTTTGATACTTACTATGGTTGATATATACTAGGATACTAGTTTGGGAAGATGGGTTCTGCAATTTTGCAGCTTCAACGGCCGAGATTGAGCCTGGTGATTCCTCCGGTTCATCAGTATATGCCAATAACTATGAATTCCAACAGCTCAGAGGCCTGCAACCTGAGCTTTTCTTCAAGATGTCCCATGAAATCTACAACTATGGAGAAGGGTATGTGTGAACTATCAATTTCGTGTATATGATTCTTCTCCGTCAAGCTCTTCAAGGGATGCTTTCATGTGTGTGTATATATCAGCTGAACTGAAGGTTCTTTAATGTGCACAGTTTGATTGGGAAAGTAGCTGCAGATCACAGCCATAAGTGGGTGTTCAAGGAGCAAAATGATCAAGATACCAACTTGTTGTCTGCATGGCATAACCAAGCAGACTCGGTAAATGCCTGAATCATATTCACGCATGTTTTCAATTGTTACAAAGTTCATTTTGTCTGATCAAGGCCCTGCAAAACTGACTTCCTTTTCCCCCTCTCTTTCTTGTACTTTTGCTTTCAAAACTTCAGTATCCAAGGACGTGGGAAGCTCAATTCCAATGTGGAATTAAGGTTCACAAGTGAACTCCTTTCCTTCCTCTCTAACTCTCTTTGCCTGCTACCCTAAATTTGAATATTTTTCCTTGCATTGATTTGCCTGCTTCTCATATAATCCTGCAGACCATTGCTTTAATTGCAGTCAGAGAAGGGGTTGTTCAATTAGGATCACTTCACAAGGTCTCTCTCTCTCTCTTACACACACACACATACACACACAAAGCTCAATCATCATCAGTGGCTAACACTTCTATCTTGTGTTGTCAATGCATTCAAGGTGATGGAAGACCTGAACTACGTTGTTCTACTGCGAAAGAAGTTCAGTTATCTCGAGAGCATTCCCGGTGTCCTCCTACCACATCCATCATCTTCAGCATTCCCCTTCAAGGTTGAGGGATGCAGTGCAGTAGAAGCTTGGCCACCCAATGCAGCATTTGCATCGCCGGCAACAACAATGGAGTACTACAATCAGTATGGTCCGCCAACAAAGATCACTCCATCCATGAGCAGCCTTGAAGCACTACTCTCAAAGCTCCCATCTGTTGTACCTTCAACATCACCATCCTCCTCTGGATACTGTGTGTTAACACCAGAACAGCTATTATCATTACACCAGCCATCATCATCCTCATCTCAATACTGTGACTCAGCTCCTCCACAGCTTCTATCCTCCCAACAGCCATTAGAATTCATAGAAACACAGAAGTTGGCCAAGGAAGAGGTCGACGAGGAATACGGACGAGGGAAAGAGATAAGCAAGAGTAGCAGCCCTTCTTCGTCATCATATTATCACCATTATTCTCAACATAATCCTTAACGCCAGCAACTTATGATTCTAAATTTAGCTTCATTGTGTTTCTCTTTAGCTTAAAACATGGTGAACCTCATAGTGTTATGTCTTGTAGCATGTTATTAGTACTCGCTGGATTCACTCTGACCTGCTCATCTAAGCGATAAAACAGGAGCTCTGCAAGGTCATGTTAGCAATAACACTGCTGTTTAAGAATCTAGGGTTATGAGTAGCACCATTGAAGGGCTGAGGAAGGGATTGTAAGAATGATGTCATCACAGGTAAGCCAAACACCAAAAATTTTCTTTCTTCTCTCCACATAATTCTTATCTCGTTGTTGCATTGGCCGGGAACACCTTGAGTGATCTCTACCATGTTTTGGGTCATTTTCTCCACAACAGCACTGAAGAAGAAGCAGTGATGTAAAGAAAACAACTCTCTGACTTTAGGTGAAAGGATAGGCTTGTGGGGTTCCACAAGGACATATAATGGGGAGACAAGCATGTTTCATTTTCCTTTTGTTTATGACAAGTGTTACGTAATCTCAATAAAAAAAATTGATATAATTTCTTGTAGTAGTTGCAAGCTGCAACCATCACTTGAATCCCAGGTCTTTTAAGGCCTATTTGGTAGTATACCCCAAAAGACAATCAAATGATAGTGGCATATTGATCAAATAGTATCCAACTTGAGGGATTCGTCTGGGAAAGAAAAAAATTCAAGGGACCTACACTAGATCTGCTTGTAATTGGCCATCAATTAAAAAGCAAGCTCAAAGATCTCATATAGAAATAATTTTTTGTTGCTCCTGGAATATGTTCTCTGTTCTGCTACTGAATTGGTTCTAAGGCACCTCGATCAGCTTCAAACCAGTTGTCCGCACGTAACAAGAACCATAAGGGCCGCCTCTGTGAACGGGAAACCACCTCTGATGATTTTGTCAGATTCCAGATCACACAATACCTCATAGTAAGGAGTTAAAGCTCAAGGAGCATCCAATTCTTAGGATAGTTGCAGGAGAGTAAATACATTTATCTCACCTGATCAACCTTCTTTCTTTCATTCTTTACCGTTATACTAAGGTTCCATGTTGTCCTCATGGAGAAGATTCTCCTCTTTCCTTAGATTAACATATATATATAAAAAAAAGCCTAGATTGATTATAACGCCTAGCTTGCTGAAGAAGCTAAGGGCTTAACACACCGGACATCATATATTATTAAGAACATCATCCCACGTAATCCCTTGATTTGACATGTACCCTCATAAACTCCAAACAAATCATCAGGAAACAACCCCAAGGAGATTAGTATGGATTAATATCTTAGCGATGGAGGTCAGGTACTCAGGGTAGTGGAGCAAAACATAAAATTCGGCTAATGTCCACACTGTTCTGACGCATCTTTATCTAAATTCCAACTGTCTTCCATCTTCCTTAAAAATAACATCTCATAATGCATCTTCTGAGAGCCCACTCCACCATGTGCGAATGTCCACGCGACTCTTGCCGTAAAGCTGAGCTCCTTGATATGTCACTTTCCCGAATGTATCCAACGGTTCTTCATTCTCCCTCAGACCGAATCAAAACCAAACTCATTCATACCAAATTGAACGGTCCACCCTGGATCGTTGGCTTGAGAAATTATGGCATAACAATACTCTTAGCATTAGGTTTTGCACAAAATTCCAACTAATTATGAAAGAGAAACAGGAAGTGAGAAATTTCAATAATAATAAGCTAGTAAGTGATATAATGTCTTCCTTCTCATGAACTTGACCTCCCTTGGACAACATTCCCTTGCTAATGCGAATTTCTTCTGCACAATGCTAGACTTAAAGGGAAGAAATGCCTAATTTAACAGGCAAGCTCACCTGCATAGGATTGGGGGGGGGGGGGGGGGATTAGGTGAAAACAAAACAAAACAAGACAAGACAAGACAAAAGAAAAAGCAAACCTCATCACAATTGAAACTGTTGATAGTCTGACTGAGAATTATAGGAAGCAACTTGTCAGCAAAATCAAGTACTTGAACGAATCAAGAGAAACTATTCAAAACGTTTAGTAATGCAATATAGCATCCATGCATCACTGTCGGTTAACTATATGCAATCCAATGCATTGATGGCAGTACTAACCCCCATGGAGGGTGGCAGGACGGGGAAGTTATCATTAGACAAACAAACCCAAATTTAGCTGCATATGAGGCCATTAGTGAGAAGCTTAATTATCTTTAGGAAATGCCTGAATCAAGTTTTCTCAGAACAAAAGTTGCACCATTCTGAAGCGTTTTAATAGTTTTACTTATAGGAATTTTATCCAGTAACATGGATCTCATTAATTTGGTACTGATTGACTGACAACCTACATTAACAGAGGAAACTTTCATTTTTTTCCCACAACTTGACTATCTTGGACACTTGTGCCTATTTCAGGCAGAGACATTGACAATGACACATCTGTTTTTTAGCATAAACCAATATAATTTTCAAAGCAGATGCTGTTTCAGAAACACTGTACCCCTGTTGAGAACTGACAACTGCATTATCATCCATCTTTTTTTTTTCTTACTTGCACATTAAATCTAATTACAATACATCATTGGTAGATTGAACGGATTGCCAACAATAATAGAATAAAGATATTGCTTAACATGCTACCTGACTAGTGAATAGAAGGGTTAATTACAGCAAGGGTTAATTGCAGCCAGTTTGGTCCCAATCATGATACAGTAAACCATCATGCCAGTTTCTTCTAAACCTCAACCCTCCCGGGCTATATATACATTGTAGAAGAAGAAAAAAGATTCAATCTTGAGAAGTTAGAAAGGAAGTGGCAACAGAAGATGGCAACTGAAAATAATTTAAAGGCTCCCATTAGAAACCAAAGCAGAAGATCATAAAAAATTGACACATGATCTTCCTAAATGCCCCAGCCACCCCTAACTAAAGAAGAAAACAAAGACAGAAAAAGAGAGAGAGAGAGAGAGAGAGAGAGAGAGAGAGAGAGAGAGGGAGAGAGAAACCACCAAATAAAAAGAAAAAGAAAAGACTCAGAATTATCAATACAAAGAAAACAGGAAGACAAAACAATACTGTCATAATTTCAGAGAGCAACTAGTGAGACTAACAGGCAAAGGTTCAAAACAAATGTGTGGAAACTGCAGAAAGTAAGATCCTGAACTCGACAATTCTAACCATCCTATTCTGAGTGGTTTTTCAAACTTATCCACTTTTTAAAGTCTTTTCACACTCCTAAGATCATATTCACCCCGATGATTTTCCAAGAAGGGTTCATGTTTTATCCAATACTCTGCAGACTGCTTCTGGGTGGCCAACTTCTCTACAGTATTGCAGATTTAGACATGTAAATTCTTGAATGATTCACCTTATTACAGAAATATTTATGTATAATTGACTAGAAGTCGACAATTTTAAAATGCTAGCTGCTGTTAAACAGCAATAACAAATCTCTTAGCATTTCTCCACTTGCCCTCCCACATCCCTACACCCCACCTCCACCTCCACCCCCACCCCCTGTAACGACTGGTTGAACAGAGGAAAGGGGAAGGATTACAGAGGGAGAAGATAACAGTAGAGAAGACAAGAAGAAGAGATTTGGAGGTAATACTTTTCATCCCTATTACTGTCAATTACATGTCTATTATAAAGGAGTAATTTCCCCCATTACAATTCTACTTTTCCCCCCTAAAATAACCAAATTATGTTTAGCTCTCCGATCTCAGATCTGGTATTCGTTGAGGAAGCCTGGTCTGCGTCCTCTTTTGTTTGATCGATGTGGCATCTGGGGTGCCATCTGGCTCTCTTGACTTTTCTCACTATCCACCTCAGCGGCCAGGGGTTGAACACTTGTTAATCCCCCACCACCAAAAAAAAAAAAAAAAAGCAGCAGTTCACTTAGAGTGGTTTATGGCATACTTCTTTTATTTTACCTTTATTTTTTATTTATTTATTATTATTAAGTGTTTGTGCTTTCCAACCATCTCTTATGGGAGAACAAAGCATGGGTCAAAGTTCTTAAAGCCAGTTGATCATCCCATTTTTCACCCAAACTTGAATGCTACCAGTTTTCAAAGCATCACCCAGGTAGCAAGGCTCGTTTTGGGTCCAAGACAACAAAACGCATTGTTGACACTCAACGAGTACATGCCAATTTTTACTATTGCTTTTTTTTTTGATGAATATGCTCATATCATGTTTTATGCTTAATTTATTTTATGTTGGTTTTGTCATCGTTATCCATTACTAGGATAATTATATCATATTTCATTGATATGGCTTCTAGATTGTGTATAAGCATAATTGTATAAACTTATCATTGCTATATCATTATCGTCATTAAAGCATGCCTAGGGCACCTAGCAACATCTACGTGGGCACCTCATCACCTAATCAACCCTTCAATGCCTTAGATCACCTAGTTGCTTTGACAGCTTCGCACAAAAATGCTTGTGACAAGTGTACGTTTTGGAACCACAACATGCAAAGTATTAAAATTTCTTATAACCCAAGCCCTTCCAAAAATTAATCATAAGAATCAAAACGAATAAAGAAATTAAAGAAAAGCAAGTCATAACATTTGGATCTAGTTATAGATGAAAAGAGAATGTTAAAATAGATATGGATGAAAATAATATTGGAGGGAAGGGTGCTAAAAAAAAGGCCCTTCTGGGTTTCTCAGACTCCATGGTCAGGCCATCCCCCTATCTTTCCCCAGTTCTCCTAATGAAAAAAGGCCCACCTGGGCATCTGAGATCCTCAATCAGACCATCCTTCTCTCTTTTTCAGTTCTCCCAGTGACCAATACCAACATCTATGTTCACATTTGATCTCTAGGATGGCAACATGGATAGAAGCAGTGAGACTGATGAACTCGAATTTTGTGAATTTGAAACAATTGACCTTCATGGAGAAATAAGAAATAAAGGGAGAAAGCAGAAACAGAGAAGATATCAAGATATATATATATATATATATATATAATGGAATTTCACTTTTCAGAAATTCAACACATTAAGAACAAATTTATACATGAAAATGGGAAAACAGTGGAGCCATCCTCCTTGGAACAAGGAAGACAGTAGATCAATCCAGATGTCCAGTTTCCATCCAGATGGTGACAGTTTCCATTGTCATTAATTTTCAGCCACCAATGAAGATTCAGCCAAGGACAGTAGATGGCAAAGATAACAATGTCAATCTGATAAACCAAGTTCAGACTCCAGAGTCCACATGAAGGACCAAAGAGTTGGTGGGCCACTTTTTAATTTCACATGCAGAAAATACCATCCAATCCCATACCACCCCAACCCATCTTTTCTTCTGCAATGCACATGAAGATTGATCTGCTTGTTTCCTCTCCAACTCATTAGCATTACATACAAATAAAATTTTTGAAGTATATACACTTGGGCTATTTACTATTCACGACACTATTCACGTGAACAGTAAAAAAATCTATTTTTACTGTTCACGGTACTGTTCACGTGAATAGTATAATGCTAGTGATGCTACCATACTTTCTATTTCTAATGTAGGAGTCTTGCTACATAAGTTTGGGAGTTTTTAGAAAGCATAGTTTCTATTTTGGTATTAGTTTCTATTTTCAGAACTTTCTATTTTAGGAGCTAGGAAGTTACTAAAGCTATAATTTTTTGTTTCCTTTTTCTAGAGGACAATTAGTTGTCTCTCAATTTGTATTAGATTAATTAGAAGCTATAAATAAAAGGGCTCTATGATTCTAGACACTTAAGCAAGAATCATAGGCCTCTTCTCTACGGTTCTTCATCTCTCTTCTCTTATTCTTCTTCTTCTCTCTTTTCTCTATTCAAGTTCAACTACTGTTTTGATTATTTAAAGCTTGTTTTCTAACATGGCATCAAAGCAAGTTTAATCAACCTAGGGACTGTTTTCTCTCTCTTGGCTGCCCAGCTTCTTTTTTTTTTTTTCCTTTTTCTTATCTAGGGTAGCCCCAACCTTCGCTGCAGTAATAGTGAATGGCTGTCCTTCTTCTTTGACTTTTGAAGCACCAAGTATCTATGTATTAATACTACAAAAAGACCCCTAGCTTTCTGGGGATATGTCTACCTATTTGATTCAACTGAGACTACTACTACCCTGTTTTTTTGTGCAAATCTGAAGTTCAATCTGCACTATACTGATGTCTTGGGATTCCTCTTGATTCTTACAAAGATATGCCCAATAATTCGGATGGCAAGACCTAAGTATTGTCTTCCATTGTTTGTGCTATAAGTTTAGTTGCAAGTCGTATACTACTACCCTCATTGAATTTCTCTCTCTGAAAATTCTACTGCTCCTCTCCATCTTGCTTTACTACTTCTTCCGTTGTTTAGTTTAGTCAAGTTAGTAGCCTTTTTTTTATCTAATACTTTTACAAAGACCTAGATGACTACTTTTCCTTCATATCGAGATCTGTTAGAGTTTCAAATCTAGCAGAAGTTTGCTGCTATGGTTCGAGATCTGATATTATCTACTACTGCAACAACTGTTATTGCACTTCTTCTGAGTGGATTGCTGCAGCAACTACTGCAATTCTGAGATTCCAAGCTGGTTCAATAATTTTCTCTTGCCCTATTTGAGGGTTAGTGGTGGTTCAGAAAATTTTTCCCCCCTGGTGAACAAAACTTTGTCCTGTGAGACGATTTACTGCTGCTTGATCAACGTTATTGGTAAATAATACAATGCTTTGTGGCTACTACTTTTCCTTCTTGGGTTTCTTTTGTGCTCATACTTTAAGATGCTTGTCACTGGTCATCATTAATTGTCCACGTGTAATGCTACACGTGAAGGGGAGAATGGTATCTTATTCTATATCTACTCAAGATGTGCTGATGGATATTATTTGTGAAGATCTTTGTCCTCAACTTATGGCATTCTACAACAATATCATTACCTATCTTTACCTGTATTGTCCTTTACCTAACTACTTGGTCCGTAGTAACCCATACTACCTTACCTACTTGGTCCACAGTAACCTATACTGTCTTTTGCCTTGCCTACTTGGTCTGCACTAACCCATATTGTCTTTTACCTTACCTACTTGATCCGCAGCAACCCATACTGTATTTTACCTACCTACTTGATTCGTAGTAACCCATACTACCTTACCTACTTGGTCCGCAGTAACCCATATTGTCTTTTACCTTACCTACTTGGTCTGCAGTAACCCATACTGTCTTTTACCTTACCTACTTGGTTTGCAGTAACCCATATTGTCCTTTACCTTACCTACTTGGTTCACAATAACTCATACTATGATTTAACTTCCTACTTGGTCCGTAGTATCCTATACTACCTTACCAACTTGGTCCACACTAATCAATATTGTCTTTTACCTACCCATACTTTACCTGTTATTTGCCTTCTTGTGAAGCATTTATATGGACATTGGAGTTGCAATTTTGAAGATTTAGCGTGGATATTTCTCCCTACTACCGGCATTACGTGGATAATGCCTTTTGCCTACCTAGCTACTTGCGTTCTTGTGAAGCATTTATATGGACTTTGGAATTACAATTTTAAAGATTTAGTGTGGATATTTCTCCCTACTACCGGCATTATATGTAGTGTCTTTGATCCTGCTATACTTATGGACTTTGTTCATCTTCAACATCGTTGATAGTTCTCGATATTGGATGGTTCTATTGACATGAAGAATTACAGTTTTTTTTAAGTTGGTGTTGATTATCTCCTAGGTGAAGTTTTCTCAGTGTTTATCGACATCTGCCATTGCTACACGATTCAAGATTGGTGCTACTTTTCAAGTTTATTCTTATTGTGCAAGCTGAAGTTTTCTTTGTGTACACTCCAACTTGAGGGGGAGTGTTGAAGTATATACACTTGGGCTATTTACTGTTCATGACACTATTCACGTACAGTAAAAAATTAGTTTTTACTGTTCACGGTACTATTCATGTGAACAGTAAAAATATGTGTTACTGTTCACGTGAACAGTATAATGCTAGTGATGCTACCGTACTTTCTATTTCTGATGTAGGAGTCTTTCTACATAAGTTTGGGAGTTTTTAGAAAGCATAGTTTCTATTTTGGTATTAGTTTCTATTTTCAAGACTTTCTATTTTAGGAGCTAGGAGTTACTAAAGCTATAATTTTTTGTTTCCTTTTTCTAGAGGACAATTAGTTGTCTCTCAATTTGTATTAGATTCATTAAAAGCTATAAATAAAAGGGCTCTATGATTCTAAACGCTTAAGCAAGAATCATAGGCCTCTTCTACCGGTTCTTCATCTTTCTTCTCTTATTCTTCTTCTTCTCTCTTTTCTCTGTTCAAGTTCAACTATTGTTTTGATTATTTAAAGCTTGTTTTCTAACATGGCATCAGAGCAAGTTTAATCAACCTAGGGACTGTTTTCTCTCTTGGCTGCCCAGTTCATCAGCACATCTTGAGTAGATATAGAATAAGATACCATTAAGTAGATATAGAATAAGATACCATTTGGTGAACAATAAATAGCCCAAGTGTATATACTTCAACAAAAATATTTTCCGCACAAGTGACTACTAAAACCATTACTGAAGGAACACAAATAGAAATGAAACAGAGGAACAATCACACATAAATCTAATGTGTTTCACATGCCAATACGATATGCTATGTTAGCCTAACCTTTGCAACGATGCTTCCGCCGATCCATGTAAGAAGCCCTTTGCTGAGCCCCAAAAAACAATCGCAACTAACCTAAACCTACAAAGCCCACACTAGCCAGCTTAAGCCCAAATCTCTTGCTGGCATGTGTCAGAGAAAACCCCTTCTAGTAGCCATCTTACTGTCTGATACCAGCCAATTGCTTTTTGTCTACTAGAGTCTCACCAGTCTCTTATCCAGTTATCAATTCTCTACTCTGCTTAAACACATTGTGCTACCCATCCCTCCAACCTAAATAACGTTTGCCTCAGAAATTATAAAGGATCTTAGCCAGACTAAAAAAGACCTGGTCCCATTCCGACCTCGATATTGTGAAAGAAACATAGCCCCCTACATTCTAGCTCAGAACTCCAGTCAAAAGAACTCAAATTCTGTGGGTGTAGGCTAAAGACATTTTACTATCTAAATGGATTACAATGAAAATCTCTCAAGAACACACCAAAAGAGCCACAACAGTTCTTACCCAAACACCCCAACTTGAAAATACCCAGATCTCACTTGTCTTATTTGTTTACAAACAAGACATGAAAACACATAAATACTCCACAAAATGAGACCAGTGATGGGCAATCCCAAAAGAAATCCCATTTTGTTACCTCCAAATATGTCGGAGCAGGTTAAACTTCAAAATGAGTACAATAATTTGAGACACGTAAAGGGTACATGTAAAGATTTACAACTCCAAACCACAAGATCAACTTCAAAACATTGAGTCAGAGACAGGACACCTACCAGAATTTCAGATTGGTCTCTCATCTGAGTTTGCTAGGGTGCTTGAGTTCCACTTCGGAATCTGAGTAGCAGCATTTATTGAATATTTTCCAGGCCCCACAAGAGCTTGAGTGTAAGCATAAAATCCCACAGGACTTTCTTCTTATTTTCCCTCCAGGGTTTGGAATGGGTATGGAAATGGGGATTGTGGAACTGTCAATTCTATTTTATCTTTGTACAGAAAAGGTAGAACCTGTGATTATTTAAAATACATAGCAGAGTTTACCTCTGAGTGTAGAACTCCATATGCAAACATCAAACAGCCTGTGGCAGTTTGTGGGCTTAAGTCCACATTCTTCTTTCTAAATCTGTGGAAAATACAGAATATATAATTATATCAAAGGTAATATGATTTAGACACCCACACCAAAAAAAAAAAAAAAAGATGAAACAAGATAAATATATTAATAATAAAATTTGATGGAAGTAAGGAAGGCTTACACATATTTATTTGTTGTTCGATTTACTTATGATCATACGTCATTGCGCTTTTTTAAAGTGTTTACTTTTAAATCTCTCAACAAAGATTAACAGAAGTTAGTGTCAAAACAAAGTGATGGGATATGGTTAAGTAAATCATCAAAATAGTATACAATGAAAAGAATTTTTTACCTCGCAAGAGATACTTGCAAGGAAAAAGGGGTCTTGTGAGGTTTTCTTCATGGAAATGAATTTGTCAACTTCTTCAAAGATGCTCTGCTTTTCAGCAAAATTTCAGCCAAAGAATAAAACACAAAAATACTTCCCAGTTTTTAGTTATGAAGATGCCATCATGGTTTTCTCAATGGAAATTCAAAGTAAAACATACTACTGATGCATCCAATGTGTCAGCAACATTTTCTCTTCAGAAACTCTCCACTCCTTTCTATCTGTCCAATTAGCAGAAGATATAATGACCTTTTACCTTTTCCCATCCAAGAACAGATCATACATAAGACTTGTTCACTCTAGGGGTAGAGAACTAGAGATTGATTACAGCTCTGCCATGAAACCATCTTTCATCATGGGAATAAAAATGACAAGGTTCTGCCCATTTATCAAGTTACCCTTTTCTCATTGTCTTTGAGATAATTACTTTTATCCGTTTTCTACCACTGAAGTTCTCTCTTGCCTCTTACCTAAATGAAAAATATATTGTGGCATTCATCTTCAATCTGTTTGAGTTGTCGGCCTAGATGACTCAAAAATTTTATTTACACCCAGAATTCGTGGCCCCCTAACAAATGTAATGAAGGTACAAATGTTATGATCATATTACTCTACAATAACCTTGTCACTGCAGACGTTAGAACTTTTAAGAATACGCTATACTTTTCTGGCGCTAGTTGATCTCTAGATACAGAAGCTGTGAATCCCCCTCCTAGTCCTACTCTAATACACCCTTGGATGATGTTCCAACCAACCGCCTCACTAGCACCACTGTAGGTGTAGAGGCATAATAAGATAGGCAGTTCACCTTCTAATCATTTAACCAAAGGTTAAATGTGGGAACAAAAATGAAAAGGGAAATAAAAATTCATACAACAAGCCTTTTCCCAACTAAATGGGGTCAGCTACATGGATCATTGCCTTCCAATCAGCTCTGCAGTCTACGCTTTACAGCTGCATCTACACTTTCTCCCTAAGGCACAAAATCCATTCAGGCACTTGGCAACCTTCACTTAGTCACCCTGCTTCCCACATTCTCCAACAATTACACAGAACAAATTCTTTTTAGTCTTCTGTTAAATAGCAGCTAAATAGCAGTCAAATAACTTGTGTGAAGCCTGTCAATTAGGCAAACATCACAAGCTTCCTTTTCCTTTGTGAGTTCATAAAACTATTAGACCACTAAAAATTATCCATTGTGATTTATGGGGCCCTATTCAGACTCTTTCAGTTAGTGGTTATCACTCTTACATTGTATTTATTGATGATTTTAGTCACTTTACTTGATTATATCTGATAGGAACTCAGATAATGGTCCCCACAATGAGGCCTTCCTTCTATTACCAAATGCTCCTGCAACTCAAAAATATACCACTCCACACACATGCATACCTAGCTGCTTCGGTAATGAATCAAGCAACCACAGAGAATGAAATGAATAACAACCGATTAATGGAAATGCACTCTGGTTGATACTAATATACAAAACTCAACGCCAACTGCTCTCAACCCTTCCCCATGGCTGCTGCCGTTACAGAAACTTCCCCAACTGAGGGCCTTCCCCTCACCAATGAGCTACGCTCACCCTTGTCCTTGCACAAAATTCTCCCCCCACCCCCATCCAGTATACACAAACTCATTACCTCAAGATGAATTCCTAACTAATGCCTTTCCACCTCAGCAATACCCTCAGAAGATTCCCAGCAACCCAGTAGCTGCTCCCTAATGAGTCCCTGACATGTGTTCTTGACTTATGATTTTGTCCTCCACATGGTTGGGTGGAAATGATCCCTACACATTAGTGTGTTAGCATTACCCTTTGAAATTCAAGTCTGATGTAATTCATTGTTTTAAAAATTCCAAGCGTATGAAAATCTGTTTTCAATCAAAATAACATATTTTCAAAGTGATGAGGCACTGGAATAAACCAAAAAATGTTCTTAAAGAATTTCTCAGATTTTGGAATCATTACAAGAACATCATGCCCTCATACTCCTGAACAAAATGGAATATCTGAAAGAAAGCATAGGCATATCACAAAGATGGGCTTATCTCTTTTTTTTTCAGGATTCAATGCAGGAAAAGTATTTGTTGGAAGCATTTAATAGTTAACACTACTGTATTTTTTATTAACCAGTTACCCACTCTAGTACTACAGAGCATATCACCACATGAAGTTCTCTTTGGTGATCAACTAGATTACAATTTTTTAAGCGCATTTGGATGTCAACGTTTTCCCAAATTGAAATCCTATCCCACATATAAGTTAGCACCTAAATCAAAAGCTTATGTGTCTATTGGATGAAGTCCTTCTCAATATCGATGTCTAGACCCACTTGATGGGACTGTAAACATTTCCAGGAATGTTAAGTTTGATAAATGCCATTTATCCTTTGCCACCATCACAGCACCTACATGCTCAACAGTCAACACCACTTCCATACCATCACACTTCTTAGTCAACCCCTATCATCACTTCCCACACCACCCTCATCACACCCATCCTCACAAACCATTACTCACCCTCAATCTACACCATCTATGTCACCCACACCCGACACCCAAACCTAGCCAAATACCACTCCCATTCATTCTACATCTATATAGACCCTCACACCCACAACGACACCACCTTACCTGAACCAACACAACCACCCCTACCTCTTCAACATCTAAACCAACACCACCTCCACCATCCCCACCCCCACCACCATTGCGTGAACCTGTTCCCAAACATCCAATGGAAAGACGCACCCAGATGGGTACTAAACAACCAAAAATCCATTTTCCTTGTGCACCATTAAGCACCCCATCACCAAGCCTTTCTTACATCCATATCTCCTCTAACACTTGAACCAAAGACATGCAAAATGGCTTCAAAATACCCCAACTAGGTTGCGGCAATAGAGGCAGAATATCAAGATTTGCAGAAAAGCCATACGTGGTGTTTGGTTCCCTATGACAAGAATATGAATGTGGTGGGTTGCAAGCAGGTGTACCGAATCAAAACTAGAAGTGATGGCTCCATTTAAAGATAAAGTCAAGGTTGGTTGCCAAAGGCTTCACTCAACAGCCAGGAATTGATCAGAAACATTCAGTCCTCTGGTTTAGCTTGCCACTATCAAGACGGTCCTTACAGTTGTAGTCTCTAAATCTTGGCCTATACATCAACTAGATGTCAAAAATGCATTCATCAATGGAAGGTTACATGAAGAAGTCTTTATGGAACAACCTCAGGGTTTTGTCAATTCTCAATATCCTACACGTGTTTGTCATCTCAAGAAAGCACTCTAAAATTCGATATCTCCTTCTAAAATCCAACTTGAAAGAAGCCAAATACATGCTACCAAAACAATAATAATAATAATAATAATTACCAAGATGCATACATCACCGCAAGAGTGTATCTGCTTGTAAGCTCGTATGGCACTAGACCACAGTCCATGGATCTTTGCTCTGTACAGAAAACTTTAATCGGAATTTGGACGACCATTCTCTGTCAAGCTCTTTCTCCATTCTCCATCCCTATCTCTCGAGCTTCTTGGATCATAACTGGATTACATTCTTAACAGGTAATTTGGGGTTCGACGGAGAATGAGAGAGAAATCGTTTAACTTCAACATCAAGCCTCAGATCAACCTAGTGTTCTCAGATTCGGCTGGCGACAGAAACGTCGATAACGCTGATTAAGAATCGCCGAAGAGGGCAGAAGCAGTGGGGAATGCCTCTAGAAATGTCACCTGAATCCAGTTTCTTCAACGAGGACAAGGCACCACGCGAATGTGATGTCGCTTGGGTGCGCCGTGCGCCGAGATGCCAATGGCTACGTTGCCTTGGAAATGTAGACCAGAAGCCAACTAACACTGCTCTTCGTTTCGGTGACTCTAGAGTCTGCAGTGATAGCAGAAACATGAAAGCGTGGTTTCTGCGCCAGACCCAGAAGGCCAGGCCCAGATTCCCAAAATGGGCCAGAGGCCCAGAATCATCATAAAACGAAATTACCACCCTAACCCCATGAAATATGAAATCCCAATCTATACGATTTTTTATAATTTGATGTATACATATATAGACTTAAAAAAAAAAAATTGACATATAGAGACCTCGAAATATATATATGTCAAAATTTTTCTATTTGGATAAGACACATCAATAAATTTCCAACCTAAGAAGTTTGAACCCTAGCAAATCCAATATCCTCCTTTCCCCAAGAGGCCCAGGTATGATTGGAGACATTATGCATTTGGAGATTATTTTCTAGATTGGAAGGTCAACACGGGATCTGGAATTGGTCAATTGGAATCAAATGAGAATCATGCACGCGCTCTCTGGATATGGCCTTAGAAGCCGTAGAGTTGAGACTAAAGACTAGGGAAGTTGAGCTTGGATCCTCCATTCACTATTATATTGACGCCCTTCCACCACATATTAAAGAGGAGACCCCACTTAAAAAAAAAAAACAAAAAACCCCCCCAAAAAAAGGATGCTAAAATTTATTTATTTTTTTTTTTAAAAATTTCTCTTTTCTTTTACAATTTCTGCCTAAATGAGCAACCCAATTCCATAAATTAGGCGTGTAGCAGCTTTGTTGATGGTATCATTTCTTCTATTTCTAGTCGGATTTTGTAAATTTCAAATTTGTGAATAAATCTCAAAACTTAAGAGCTAATTATCTTGCTACAAGTACTCTCGAATTCTCCCTTAATGGGGGCTAGTGGCCAAGATCATGTCACGTGTAAAAAATTGTATCCAGCGGTTGTAAATCAAAATGCGGGATATAATTGTAAATATAAAATATTTAAATTTGTTGTTTTTGTAAGGGGGGGGGTGTTGGTTTTTTTGTTGGTTTGGGGGGGGGGGGGGTTTTTTTTTTTGTTGGGGGGGGGGGGGGGGGGTTTTTGGCGCCTTGGTTGTTGGGTGGGTTGTTTTTTGGGGTGGGGGGGGTTTGTTTTATATGAAATACACCCCCCCCCCCCTCCCCCTCTCTCTGTTTTTTTGTTTTTTTTTTCTTTGGGGGGGGGTTGGTGTGGGTGGGTTGTGGGGGTGGTGTTTTTGGTTTTTGTTTTCTTCTCTTTTTTTTGTGTGTGTTTTTTGAAAACAAAACAAAAACTTGTTTTTTTTTTTTTTTTTTTTTTTTTTTTTTTTTTTTTTTTTTTTTTTTTTGATTCTACAATTACAACTCAAGACCTTTTAATTTTTTAAATTTTTCATTTTTAAACCCATGATTCTTATTAAAGGGAACAAAGATTTCACCATCCATTCCTCTTTCTCTGTCATTTTTTTGTAAGTTGGAAACTCCTTCTTTAAGGAATCGGACTCCATACATAAATCTCCACTGATTTTTTTCTTGATTTATTTATATTTTAAAAATTTATAAATTCAAACCCCTTATTTTATCATATGCTAATCATTCATCGCAAACCCTGGGCTTGGTTGGAAGGAACAAGACTGGGGAATGAAGAAGATATTGTGCTTGATTGGTTCGAATAACATGAACTAATTTTAGTTGAAACACCTGTGTTTTCAAATTTGACGTGGTTTACGTCCTAGTTGAAAGAAAAACAAACAAAATTTAACCCATTGTTGTGACAAAAATTTCTTGAAGAATCGAATGCATCATTCACATAGTTTTTGTTTATCTTGTTTCAATCACAATCAAGTTAAAATGGGTAAGAAACCAGAGATCATAAAAGGGGAAAAATCATCGGAATTCCAATATACATAATAGGGGTTTTGTTTCGATTTCTGAACATTAAAACCAAAAATTTCAAAGAAAAATTAGAAATATTAAAAAGGGAGAAATTTCCAAACCCTAAAACCCAAAAGCCATTTGCAGTTAACAATTTAGAATTACAACTAGGAATGCAAAAAGCGGTTGTTCTTTTGGGATCAAAACAGAAAGAGATCTATCGAAAAAAAAAAATGGAATAAATAACACCGAACCAAGAATAGAAATCGGGAAGTAAAGAGATAGAAGAAGAGGAGAAAATGAGTGTGTGTGCGAGTAACCTTGCGATAACTGGTGCCATCTTTTTCGAAGATCCAACCAACTTCAGCACAGACGATGGCTTTCAAGACCTCATTGTTGTCGTAGTGCTTAGGAAGCTTATAGTTGCCTTCCGCTGTAGTCCATAATAGCTTTTATAGATGTTAGGGAAGGGAGAAAAAGGCAAGGATGATCGTTGATTCAGTCAAGTAGATTTAGCCATTTAGGGATCTATTTTGTAAATTTAGAAAATAATAAACCTCTTTTTATAAATAAAAATGTTTTAACTGTAAAAGACAAAATTTTATTTATGTTATAAATAATAGACAAAGCAGACACCCCAAAAGAAGGCAAAACACGACACCCCACAGAAAAACACAAAACCCACAAAACAACAGCCACCGAGAAAACCAAACCCGCCAGAACCAAAAAGCCACCCACACCCTCCCCCGACCGCCACCACGAGGAGCGGGAACGGCGGGAGCGAGTGGAGGGGGCCCCCCACCCGCAACAACCGGGCAACACACCAAGGACAGCCACACGCAAAAAAACCAAACCGCAGAACCCCCACAAGAACCCCACCGAGACTCACGAGGGAAGAAGAATGGATCCGGCCAGTCGGAAGCCAGAGAAGGCACCCACAAAGGCCCGCGGCGATGTGCGCCAGCCGAACCACCGGGCGAATCGGGGCGACCGAACGGGCGAGAAAACCCCGGCATGGAGGAAGAACGGCAAACATTCCCGAAGCAACGAGAGACGCTCGCCAAAACAAAGCCACGGGAAGGAGGAAGGAAACCCCCACACCGCCGCCACACGGCCACCGGCGGCAACCCAACCGGACGGAAAGGATCGACACGACACCCACACACCGGAAGAAAGAGCGGAGCAAATAGGGGGGAGCGGAAGACACCGCTGGCAACCGCGACAGACGGAGCCGCGGAAGGGCCCAAAAAGGCGGAAAAAGGGGGCCCAAAAAGGCGGAAAAAAGAACATCTATGCAAAGATGAGGAAAAGGAAGCGGAGGCCGGGGGGGGAGGCGGGCGCCACACAGACGGGCCCCGCAGGACCACGGGGGAAGCAAAGAGAGGGAGGAGAGAGAGAAGAGGAAGGGCAGGAATCGAAAAGGGAATGGTTTTACTACGAAGGACTAGTGTGTTTAATGAATGGGGCGTGTTTTAAACATAAGGGGGGGTGTTTAAAGCCTTCATTTTGGGGTGTCAGTGCAATTTGCTCTAAATAATATTGATTTTGGATATCCATCACCCTCCAATAGACACTACTTCCTATTGAAGATCTCAACCACCTCAGCATACAATCTTGGAGATTCACATTCCCATCTTAATTGAATATTACAGTGATCTCAACACACAATGTTGGCAGTCAATATTTCCATTCTATGCACCTTCTATCTTAGGCGGCAATCTATCTTTCCATATCAAGAATATCTTATTGTGTGCAAGAATCATATATTGTATTTCCATATCAGAGTAGATGCTCATTCTACTATAAATATGTAATGCACTCAACTGAATGAATTAATTCTGATTGAACTCATCTTGTCTTTCTTCTTTGTATCTAATATATTTTCTCTTTATTTTATAACAATTTATATTTATATTCTAATTAGTTGAGTTAAGACTTATGATTTTTTTAAACACGTGGCAAAATCTTGACATCAGTTGCTGTAGACTGCTGCAAATCAAAATCCGACAGCCCCCACCCTTTTTTCTAAATTTTTCATCACTTGCCCCAAAAAATATTTTTCTTCCTCTTGGCAAAAAAAAAAAATTGCTTTTTATGACCCCAAAGGAAAAAAATTAGCACCATATAGTCTACAATTGATGGGTCAACTGGATTTTCCATTGGCTTTTAAGGGTGGTGTAAAGGGATCATCAATGCTTAAAACTAAGAGAAGTTGTTAGAATATTTCATGTTTTTTTAGATGAATGACGTGAGTCCGGATTGCGATCTTGACGGGCAGCACTTTGTGCTCCCCGACGCTCGTGACCACCAGAAACCTGTAAGGCCCACGGTGAAAAACACTTTTTAGAAAAGAAAAAAAAACTTTTTCACCAGTGGGACCCATTGGTTTTTGTGGTCACGAAGCCATGGGTCTGTGCTCCCCCTACGGATAGATGATCCGAATTCAAATAACATATGTTGATCAATCACATTCAAAGGTTGAGGCACACCAAATCGGTTAGTGGCAAGGGAATGTGCAACCCTAGAAATGGTCGAGAATTCTAGAACGGAACACGTGCAACCACGTGCGTTCCGTTACACCACGAACCGATGGATAAGGATGCCGATTACCGGACTGAACCCATTACCTGGTTTAAATTGGTTTATCCCGTACAAATCGAATTGAACCATAAAAGCGAACCAAATGACTGAAAACAAGAATCCGCATTGGACGGGGGGGTCTGACAGTGTCAACGTACCAAGCGACAAAAGCACATGAGTTTGTGTAATATCACATCCCATCATCAATTATAAGCCACCACCATTACATATTGATCCATCCAATTAAATCATCCATTTCGTCTTTTTAGATTTTTGGCATTTTTCTCTCCAATTAAATCATCCGTTATTCTCAAATTAGCCTATGGGTACCCCATTATGACATTTGTGGAGGATCATCATATATTCAATCTCATTTGAATTTTGTAGAGAATTAATTTGTATTATCGTGTATGTTTAACCACTAGTTTATGACATTCATTTGCTTCTCAAGTTTAACTCTTGTATTTTTTTCTTTCTTATGTTCTTAGATTAACCAACTCAGTAGTTGATAATTTGGCATAGGTGGCATTGTTGTGTTTGTCTGTAATTACTTGAACCAATGCCATTCCATGGTTGAACAAGCCTTTGGCATTTCCCCAAGTATAATTTGAATTTTTCTTCTAAATGACTAAGTCACTTATACATTAAGATAAGATGGTCCTACGACTTGACAAACCTCCCAACCGGAAGAAGAAGAAAAAAGAATAAGATAAAAAAAGTAAATGAATAATCAAAGATGAAAATAGGAGAAGATTACTTATATCCCACCAACAGGATTTAAACCTTCGACTTCTCCGTTGAGAAGTGAAGTTCTTAACTATTCCAGTAACCCTCCATTCACTTATGAAATAATTAAAAAAAAACAATTTATTATTATGTATTCCCATGAAATACCTTTTTCAACCCTACAAAATAAACACTCTACCTCCCTCCTTGAGTGATTACGTTTATTTTCAGGCTGAATGGTTGACAAATAATTTTGCACACTCATTATGAAATAAAAAACAATTCTTAAGGCTGGGTTTGTTTGTTGGAATAAAAATGGGGTGGAAAAAGTTATTGAAAAAAATAATTTTTTCTTATTTTTACTTTAAATTCTAAAAATTATTTAGTTGTTTAGAGTGGGAAATGAGAGATAATTAAACTTGTTTGTTTGACGTAGTAATTCAACTTTCTCAGCATTTTTAAAACTCCCATAAAAAGTGTGGAATTTTATAGAAAAGTATAAAAAAGTAAAATATAGAATCCGGATCACCATAACCATATTTCCTTCCATTATAGGATTGGCCATTTAAGTAATCCAATGGTTACCTAATAAACTAGAGTTTACATAAAATTCAAATTTATGGATAGATTTAAATAAATTCAATTTTAGTTTAAATTGGATAACCATTGGAAAGGTTCAATAAATATTTTTCCACCTTTTCCTTTTATTCTCTTATCTCTCACGGCTTCACCTCACTACACATAAGGTTCACATATATTTTTTTTTTCCACTCTTTTTTTTTACCTTACCTTTATAAACAAACGCAGTTTAACCGGAGAAAAGAGAAGCACGTGCGAGTGAGAACACGTGTCGAGGTTTAGGATTAGAGAGCAGACATTGTCACACGCATACACACAAAAGTAGTGGCTGGCATGACGTGCCAAAGCTGTGACTCGTGCGTAGGCCGTTAGGAGCTAAATTACCAACGTGGGTCCCATTTCTCATGAAAACGACAACAAAACTGGGCGTGTGTGTTAGCGATCTGTCTGTCAGGCTGACTGTGCGAGACAAAGAGATGAAGGCCGTTGATAGAAAGAAGACAAAAATATCCGAATTTACCAAAATACCCTTACCCCCTCAAAGGAAGATCCCAATCACCGTTTCAGCATCAGCGTCACTCGGTTGGTTTGGCGCACATGGGGGGTCGTCCCGTCAATCATAGTCTCTGATATGAGAGAGAGAGAGAGAGAGAGCTCTGAAACGCCTTCCTTCATTCATTTATACCTCATCGAGACTTTCTCTTTGCAGTACTTCGCTTCCATCTCTCTTTTGTCTCTGCGATTGAGCTTCAATGGACATGAGGAGGTGTTGCAGAGACAGAAGGTGTTTGAGTCAAGAGATGGTTTCGTTGAAGAAAATGTCACGAAGGCGAGGAAGAAATAGAAGGGCGATGAGTCGTGTGAGGTGGTCTTTGCGAATGAAGGTGAGGAAGTTGCAGAGGCTAATTCCAGGTGGTCTAGGGTTACAACCGAATCGCCTTTTCCTTCGCACAGCCGATTACATCTTCCAGTTGAAGTTCAAGCTTCTTGTTCTGCAAGCTCTTTCCAACTTGTACCTGCCGTAATGATCATCTACCCAAACCTTCATCAAACTATTTTCACTCTTTTTTATGTTCTCCCTTACATTCATCTTCGCTATGTATATTTGGTTTCTACCCTCTCTAAATTTACTTCTTCTACGGATCAAGCTTTCTCTATATTGTAACATATAGCAATATCACCCAAGTAATTGAATTGAAGCTCTAAGTTACTTCTGTGACATGGACGTAACCACATAAATCTGTCTGTTGTGCCTGTATGATCTCCTCCTTAGATTTTCTTTTGCAAATCGCACTACCACAGTTCGAACTGGTTTTTATTCCATATAAATTTCTTTCTTTCAATTTCAGTAACAGCAACTTATTAGGGTTTAACCATAGTTGAAATTTCGGGTTTGGAGATTTTATCGGCTGTATAAGGTTATATGTACAAGTTCAACAGCTCTACTTCTTTATGAACATCGAATCTTTTACATGAGATGCAGAAAAATCCAGTGCATTTGATGAAGAAAGGGAGGGAAAAAAGCATTGTTTCATTGTTAAACTTTGAAAGTCTGTTCTTCTTTCTTCTGCACTAAATAACAAAGATCATATGTTTAAAACAGTAATGGTAATTCAGTTTCTTGATTTCTGTTTTATGTTTAGGGTTTATAGTGTCTTACAAAGACTCGATACTTTTCATAATGTACAGAAAGTTCTTACACATCATTTTACACGTGTGGAGACGCACAGTATCCTGCCAAGCATGACTTAAATTATCCCATAAGACGGACTGCCCGACACCTGTCCAAATTGGGTACAACAACCAACACGGTACATGTCAGTAAGATATAATATTCAAAATGAGAGCATATATCCTGTTCGGAGCCCGCCCGACTTTACTAAAGTTGCCTAGGTCCATCTAAATCCAGGCTGGACTTGAGATATTTGCTAGCTAGTGGTACCGTATTTATAGGTTCGAACATTTTAGAGTAATGATAAACGTTTGATCTTATAAGTGATATTAAAGTCAAGAAGTCACAAGTTTGAGGTTCAGTTATCCAAGATTTGGGCCATTGTCAAGATCTTGTCAGGCTATGTTGAGGTTGCCTTAGATCTTCTTAGATTCATGTTCGAACCAGAGTGATTATTGGCTGTACTTGCTCGCCATGACACCTATCCACAAGCCCTAGTGAAATATTGCTGAAAGATAGCGATGTGAAAACGATAGTATCCATAAATCACCAAAATATACAAGAAATCGTTGATTTATCGGCTTTTCGCGATATTTTAGTGCTTTATTACAATATGTTTTAGCAAATTTCTACTCAAACTTTCTTTATTTTTTTTAATAGTTTTTTCTCTTATTTCTTGCATTTTTGCTTTATTTTACTTCGACTTTCAACATGAATACAACGTACAAAAGAACAAAGAATTCTAGGAACTTTAATAAACTGAAAATTATTATTCAAATGGAAATCTCTTTACAATGAACGTATATATACCGCTAAAAAAGCCTAAACATATGAAGAAAATAAAACATAGATTAAGCTATTCACTAAAAGTGGTCCAAAACCCATTAAACGATGGGATTTGGCAGCCAAAACAAATTGACACTGTAGAGCTTTTTGAACCGTTTATTTTGACATGTTGTGGATCTTGTAACTTTTTCTAGATCAAAATTTACAATCGTTTGAAGATTTATCATAAAACCAAGTATGTACTTATCAAGAACACCAATTTAAATGATATTTTAAGCCAAATTAACAATTTCAATGTGTTTATTAGCATCAAATTAAGTTAAACACTAAATTTGGACTTAAAATACCCCAAATAAAATGGGAAGTCAAAATCCGGCCGAAACTTGGCAGAGATATCAGCCAAAATTTTGGTAAAATTTGCTAGTTTCACCAAGGAGCGAATTGGCAAATTTTGCCGAAAGGGTGCAGCTTGGTTTAAATGCTCTAAAAGAACTTCTTTCTTTTGCCACGTTATTGTAGCCCGATTCCAAGCTAAATTATTGGGTTGGAAAGGAAACTCGTCTTTTTGTGGCTGGCAACGCGGTTCTCGTCGCATCAATTCTATCATCTGTTCTAGTCAGTTGGGTGGAATAGAGTTGTGATTGGAATAATTTATGTAGTAGTAAGTTTGGTTTCAGAGACTTTGAATGAAATAACCTGCAAGCTCTCTTTGCTAATGGTTCTTTTTTCCGGTAAGATTTGCTTATGGCTTCTTGGCTTCTTGCTTTGACCAGGGGTAGAATTCTAAGAGTGCCTCTTGGAGTCAAACCTAATTCATCAAGGCACCTTCTTCTTTCTTCTGTAAAAGATGATGATTTGTATTGAAGTAAAATTAAGCCAATAAGATTCTCTGCTTGTTTATTATTTTACAGTAAGATCTGCTTCTTGGACAATGCTTTTAATCTCAGTATCTCTACCGGCCACACTCAGAGGAATGATTCAAACTAAAGATCCCTTCTGAGATGGTGTTCCCTGATAGTTCTGCTTATAGCTAATTTTGGCTTCTCCCCCGTGAGTCTGGATGATCTCCTCCAACGGAGAGCACTCTGTGCTCCCGGACATCTATTGACCACAAATTACAGGGATCCATGATTAAGATGATAGTTTATTATTATTATTATTATTTTTTACTTGTGGACCCCACATAATATATGGTTATAAAACCGTCAATAGGGCACAGAGTACTCCCCGTTAGGAAAGATGATCCACACTCCTCCCCCTTGCTATGGAAGCTGAAGCTCTTTGTTGTGTCATCTTTGAATCATGCTTTAAAAGATACCCATTACACTAGAATACCATATTTCAATGGATACATACACACCAGTTTGGTCATTTATGAAAATCTCACCACCGGGGGTGGTGGTCTAGTGGTCCCAAGTTTACTCCCAAGTGGTTTGATAAACCTCATGTTCCAGGTTCGAATCCCCTCTGCTCTTCTGTTTCTTGCATTGGACAATTGTGTACTCTTTGGCCTGGGCATGAGTGCTACCGGCTTCTGTGGATTACACTAAACCTTCGGTGGGGCTCGGGCTGGGGCCGTCGCTTGTAGTGCACAGGGCTAATGCTTGCATAGGCCGCACTTGATAAAAAGTCCGAACATTGCGTAGCGGGGCGCTAGGTCGCCGCTAGACTAGTCATGTTGAATGCTTGGATACTCATCATTTTAAAAGGGAAAAAGAAAAGGCTTAAGTTTGCTCCTTAATAAGTTCATATACTAAGAGTTTTCTTCACGTAATACATTAAGTTTTGAGCAAATTGTTCTGGCACCCTAAAATGAAGGCCTTAAAATGCTGAAACCTCACTTTATCTTTGAAAAACTCATAGGTTCTATTCCATTAGAATGGTTAGTTGTACGATTGTAAAGACCATTATACCTTTGTTTACGTGAATTAAAAGACTTCATCTACCCTTCTCCATTAGACTTATTCTGATATTTCTTAGTTTTGGTTTTTCATTAAGGTTATTGTTTGCCCATGATCAAAAACCATACATCTTGATAGTGAAATCGTAAATGGATTTGGGCAATTCTTCACTCTTTGGAGAAAACCAGATGGATTCCAGCAGACGATCGAACAAGAAGGCAGAATGACAATGAGTATTGACAATAAACTCCTTAATTTATTCATATATGTAGATTGCAAATTCCAATCAAAGAAACCCAAAATTCAATTCAATTGACTCTGCTACTACATAAAGAAACAATCATTGGAGATTCACAGAATGTCACACTTTGGCCATTATAATATTGTAATTGTGGGGGCTTGGGCAATTGAAAATTTGATTTTTGATTTAAATTCTTACAGATTATAGTTGAAAATTTATTTTGGAGGGACTATTAACCGTACAGGAAGATGAAACAAAGTAGTGCCAGAGCATTGGCAGTACTTTTGGCCTCGTTTGTGCTAGAATGCCTCCATTATCATCTTTGGTAACAAGGAAATCTTACTCTCAACTTCAAACGATGTCTTTTGAACTCCAAAGACAGAGAATCTCTAACAGCCAGTTGCAGTTCTTTTGTAAAAGAGTTAGTGAATCCAGAAGGAAACTCTCCCTCTTCTCTGTGGGTCTGGCCGGTAAAGTATTCCCATGGTGTTCCTCTTACTGGTTTTTCTTTTTCTCAAATTTTGATTTGATAAGGATATCAAGACAACCTCATATAATGATGACTAATGAAAATCCAACTTTAAGGTGTTCTTGCTCATGAAAAAAAAAAAAAGTAAGGTAACTGTTTTAAGGGCTTCATTGTGGAATGCCCGAGCAATTTTCTCTTTAGTTTTTGTGATGCATTGTCCAACATGGTATTAAAGCCTAGATCCATTTACAAGTTGTAGACATAGAAGAAAATTAAGGGAAATAAAAAATATATATATATATATATATTAGAGATTCACTTTGTAAATAAAATTAGCATAGGTTGTAGTAAAGTCTCTTTAAATTACAAAAATAATAGTACAATATATAAACACAAAGCTTGAATAGCTCAGTTGGTTAGAGCGTATGGCTGTTAACCACAAGGTCGGAGGTTCAAGCCCTCCTTCTAGCGCTAGTTTAAATTTTTTTAATTTAAATTATAACTAATGAGATGGCCCATCCAGAATTGGTATTATCTTTTTTTATAGATTACACTCATTTGACAGTTTCTGGTATCTGCCATTTAATGATAATTTTTGACAAGACTCAAAAATTTTCTAAACTTTCAATTGATTAAACAAATCGTATCATTCAATTCATTGCAGAGCATGAGGACAATTTTAATCAAAGGTTTTGTGCAATAGTGGTGTTGTGGACCATGCCATCATGGATTTCTTCCTCCCATACTTTATCAAAGCTTGTAATATTTTTAAATTTTTTTTGGCCATTTTCCATTGAAAATGAACAAACTTTGGTAGGTTTCTCCAAAAGTGACTCAATTGACTTCATACCTACGATAACATAAAAATTAATTTGCATTTAAACATGTTTTTCCTTGGAAGGAACCTCCCTTAATATCATGGAGACAAGTAATGACCTCACCATTACTTAATTCACAAATAAACTTTGCAAGTTTAAAATTAAGCATTCCTTAGTTTGAACTAAAAGAAGATTATGAGCAGATAAGGTTCAACTGATCGAACTGACAAAAAAATGATAGGTTCTTCTTATATTGAAAATCAAAGCCAAAAGTTTACCCAAAAAAAAAAAAAATCAAAGCCAAAACAAATACGATGATTAAAACCCAAATCAAAACCACTTCTCGTGCAGGTGAAAATTTTAAATTTCATTATTTATATGTATAAAACCGAAATTTAATTGGAACAAACCCAATAGCAATCCAAATTTTCATTAATGGTTTGATATTGGGTTTGTATAACGTCTTTAGTAAAAGATGTTGGTCATTACCAACTAAGCAACCCTGTAATGCTATGACGACCAGAATGAGCAATTGATTGACCCGAGAACAATCGGTGATCAACACCGTCGGATTCGTATATAATCCACCAACCATGTGCATTAATATTCTAATGTTTGTTTTCTTTTCTTTTCTTTCCTTTTTTTTGTTGTTCTTGAGTTTTCCTGGATTATGAGTTATGACCCAGAGAAGACCTAGGTCCAATACCCATTTTTCAAAAGTAAATCTTAGAATACTTCCAAGTTCCAGGAAAAAGACTTACACCTGTACCTCTGATCTGGGGCAGACAACAAGACAGGAACCATACAGTTGTAATTACCAAAGTAACCTTCCAGGGATGTAAAAGAACAAGAGCAGGTTTCAGGCCTAAAAAAGTGCTAGCAAGGCTCTTTTTGTTTTTGGCATCCCATTCCCTGACTTTGGAAGCTACTACCAACCTTCACAGTTTCATCTTCCAAGAAATTAAACCAGAAGGTCCAGAACCAGAACCTGAACCTGTTAATCTAGAGTTGATCTTTCAAAATTGTTTGATAAAAAGCCACCAGAGCAAAGTAAATGTGAAGTTCATTAATGGTGGATATCTACTTGAACTGAGGTAGGTAATTAAACTCTCAACATTCCGGAAGTATCTACCGTTGTACCACAGTAAATTCCCTTGCTTCATTTGGCAAAAAAGAAGATTGTATTTTTGGCATTAAAACACCACCTTCAACCACTGGTTTCTTCTTAAATCTTGGAGAAGTTTGGTTTTCATTGTACCCATCTGCTAAAATTAATTGGGTTTCTTCTTTGAGGGAGTTGTAGCTCATATTTTGAAAAGAAAATAGATTGGTTTTGGTCTCAAAGACAGGGAAATATGATCTTTTCAGCTGTCTCTTGAAGGATTCTGGGTTTCATATAGGAAAGGACAACAATGGTGATTTGAGCCTTACCTTCTACTCACCCGACGATGTCTTGGATTCAGTCTCAAATCAAGGGAAACCAAGGTCCCTTGACCTTTCCACCTGGTATTTCTTCCACACTTTCTTCTTCTTTGTATTCTTCACTCCCATCACCTTATACTAGTTCTAATCAGAAAGAATCAACTCCATCTACCTCTGGCGGCAGAATTAGTCCAGCTATCCTTTTCATCTTAGTTACCCTAGCCGTTATATTTTTCATATCTAGTTTGCTTCACTTACTTGTTAGATTCCTTATAAAGAAACCATCTTCTTCATCAACCTCTCAGTCAACCAGGTTCCCAGATATGTCTGGTTCAGATGCTCTACAAAGGCAGTTACAACAACTTTTCCATCTCCATGATTCAGGTCTAGATCAGGCTTTTATAGATGCTCTTCCTGTTTTCCTATACAAAGAGATAATGGGCCTAAAAGAACCCTTTGATTGTGCTGTTTGCCTCTCTGAATTTTCTGAACGAGACAAACTAAGATTAATTCCCTTGTGTAGTCATGCGTTTCACATCAACTGTATAGATACATGGTTGCTATCAAACTCGACATGTCCTCTTTGCAGAGGAACTCTCTTCAGCTTCGGCATTCCGATTGAAAACCCAGTTTCTGAGTTTGATGCTCTAAGAGAGGAAGATGGGCTTCCCAGGGATAGAGATGACCCTTCTAGTCAGAAAACAGGAGAAACAACAGAGGTTGTCGGCGAAACAAGGGTTTTTTCGGTGAGGCTTGGTAAGTTCAGAAATTTGAACAATGGAGGAGGAGAGAGCAGTAATAGGAATTTGGATGCCAGGAGATGTTATTCAATGGGTTCATTTCAGTATGTGGTTGGAGATTCGTCTCTGCAAGTGGCCTTACGCCATGATAGAGATGTGGGTGATGTGAAGCCAGTGAAGGGGAGAGGACACAATGGAAATTCTTCAGTTGTTGGAGATATTGAGGGGAAGAGAATCAGTAATGGAAGTAAAGGTGAGAGCTTCTCTGTTTCCAAGATCTGGCTTTGGTCAAAGAAGGGAAAATTCCCAATCTCCTCAGGTTGTTCTCAGACAGGTGTTCCCTCTTCATCTCTTAATGTTGGTTTGCCATGGCATGATGGCACTGAAGTTGTATGAAAGTATTTTTTTTTCTATCTTTGTTGATTATACCCTTCACTCAAGTTTGAGCGTTGCTTTTGTCTTCCTTCTTGGGATGCAAATGGTCAAAGTATTGGTTATCTGCAAGTATAGTTTCAGTGAAATACTATATCTTCTCTTTCTTCTTCCCCCCTACTAAAAACCCAGTTTCTAAAATTCCCTCTTCTTCAATTCCTGCATTTTCCACAACTCTTAAGCTTAAAAATGCAGAGCTGAAGGGAAGTTGATGCCGTTTTCGCAATTAAATCAGATCTGGGAAAAACCAACTCTGGTTGTATGGAAATGGTAAATCTTAAGTTTCTAAAAGTATTCCCAAGTTGCTTTTGAATGTTGGATTCCCTTCTAAATATCTTTCTGGAAAATTCTTGCTTTTGTGGCCTTGTTGATAGTGGAGTTTTCTATTTCACTGTTGTTTTCTGTGTTGTATTGGACAATATAATGGTGGGAGCCATGAAAAGTGGTTATGAAGGATTCTTGTAAAGAGAGCCATGATTAGAAAAATTTGTTCATGGTGGATGTGGGCCTTTGATGGTTTCTCTTTCAACACCTTCTCCATTGGGAAAAAACTCATAAAATTCTTCCCTTTGATCATCTGTTCTGCTTTTATCTTTTTCCCTTTTCTCATCCTTCTCTACTCTGATGGAATTGGTGGACCGTCGGTGGAAAAACGTGATTCCCCAAGGACCACCATCCATGATCCAACCCAACTCAACCCAACCAAATGCACTAGAAACTACACAAGCAACACAGGATAAATAAAGCTGCTAAGCTCTATGCAGCTTCTGTTGGATACAGAGAAGGTGAAGGGATTGCAGTTTTGAATCATTCATTCCAATTTGATTTTCAAATCATTGATACCTTACGTTGGTGTTATGGGTATGTGACATGATTTTTTTTTAAGGAACCAGATCAAGGATAAAAAATTCAAAATCAATGCTGTATCAGATGAATTTTGCTTCAATCCTGTACAATAAATGCATGATCCAAGATTTAAGTTATTAAAGAAATGCTGCTAAGGTACTTAGTTGAATACTCTAATATTCTCTGAGTATGTTTCAAAATCCTACATCATCAAGTTGTCAAGATTTGGTTGGCTTTAATATAATCATATATCTTGCTTTAGTTGGAAACTTAGTTGTTATTCCCTGTTTAACAACCCAAATGCATTACTTTTGGAGGCAACTTTGCTTTATTATCCACGTGTGTTTAACAAAAAGCCCCAAGTGGAAAACACAACAAAGATTTGAAAGGAAAAAGAGAGGAGAGAAAAAGGATTAACTTTCCAGTCAAGCCTGTGTTGACTTGAGCCTAAGGGTTTGAGCAGAGCAAGTTAAGGTTGGAAATTTCTGGTCCAAGGTTGTGCTTGTTTAGCCTGATTTGATTCATCTTGATCTTGTCTTCTTCAACTTCTTCTTCTTGATCCAACCCTTAGGTTGATTTATCACCATTTCAACCTATAATCAACTGATTATATATAATTTCATGCTTAAGCACAGATATAGTTAGTAGGAATAAAATTATATCAAGCCGTAGCAGTGCATGGTACCTTACTTAGAATTTCAAGCGATATGTGAAAGTACCTTACCTTAAACTCAGACTAGCTAATATTGCAGTTGCAAAATAACTTCATATAAAGTTAAAAAAGAAAAAGAAAAAAAGAGTGAGACAAACCTCGTGCCAAAGACTTTTATACAAGTAGAATTCAGGGGAGGGGGAGTTCTCCTATGCAGTCTTATCGTAATAATTTTCTTAAAGAATTACACTATCTAAAAAGAAAAAGAAACATTGTAATATAATATACATTTAAAGTCATTTGGGGTTAAAGCGTATTAGTTCTATATAATGACCATTCAAAGGCCATAATGAAGGGAGCCCTATACAAAAGCGAACCCAAATCCTAATCTTCAAATCTACTCCATGGGACTATAGGACTTGTAGCTACTTGGTATTTTGCTACTTATGGTTTTTGCATTCATTCATTGGAGAGGCTCTCCCACTGGGTGTTCAATGAGTCATAAAATCCAATCACGTGTAATATCTATTTCAAGGGGACAAATCTAACAAACACTTTTGGATTAGAATTTTTTAAGTGGTTGAATTTTATAACTTGTTGATACTTATTGTGATGATTCTTTTGGAGGAGGGGAGTTGAATAGGAATTTGAATCTCCCACCAGTAGAGGTTAGAAGGTTGTGTTCATCTCACATTTTTCTATCATAAAACAGAAATAAAGCCTAAACCTATCTCTAAATCTTGATAAAATTAATCAGAGATGAGATCCCTAATGAGTTTTACAAAAACCCTGTATCCCTTCTAGTGTGATGGAAAAATATGAAAGAAGCACACACCTCTATCTTGAGGTGTAGAAGATTCAAGCTCAAAATGCCTCATGCCAGTGTAGAACATAGAGTATCACCAACCCGCTTGGGAGAGCAATGTGCTCGGCTGATACTTCTTCATCATAGGATAGTGTTGGGACCCACTGAAACGTAGTTAGAGGTAATAATCTCTCTGCAAAAGTTGAAAAATTTCCATTGCCTCGGTCTGCGAGTCACAGACTCAGAGCCAACGGTCGCTCCAAAGGCCGCTAAAAACAAACACAAAGCAAAACAAGGGTCCTCGTCCCTTGGACTTCCTGCACTGTTCGTCTGAGCTCACTGCCATGGTTGAGGGTAGAACCACCGTAAGGGTGTCGAAGATCCCCTTGACAGCCATGGCTAAAGATCTCCTCGACTTTTTCGAGGCCATTCTCGGCAAAGGTTCTGTATTCGCTTGTGAGATTGCCACGGAACGGAAGAACTGGAAGTCGAAAGGTGTGGGTAGAGTTCAGTTCGAGACTATTGGTTCGACAAACACTATTAGTCTTCTGTCCTCGCAACAAAAACTTGTTTTCAGAGGTATCAACTTGGAGATATCACCATCTCTTGAAGAGATTATTATTCGCCCCGTAGAATCCTGGAATCGCGTTACGAGTGGGGTTGTACATGTGGGTCACATGGTAAATGAGCATCGAATGATTGTTCTTGAGTCTTGGACAGGCGTCAAAGCTCAGATTATGCCAGAAAGAGGGAAGATTGAGTTTTGGGTAGTTGAGGGCGAGGAGTGTTACAGGCTAGAGGTTCAGTTTGGGGATGTTCTTGCTTCTTCTGGTTTTCGTTTGCGAGGAAAAGAACCAAATGCACTTCTTCTACAGGTATTTTGTTTTCATCAATGTACAATTTTTCCTTCTAAATTTTGTCCGGATTGTTCTTTGTTTGAAATTTTTGTGAGTCTCACTGGGTTTGTTATATTTGGCTGATGATTTATTTCTCGAGAAGAACATAACAATTATTCTCCTTCGTGTTGGAATTTCCTAGTCAATTTGCCAGTATTAGGTTTTCTGTCGTAAATACTTAAGGTTTTTGTATAGAAGAGAACTTTTAAATACATCATGCAGTCTACTAACATCCAATTGCACATCATCCTGACCATAATAGACCTAAATTTCATTTCTTGTCACATATGTAATAAGTCGGCTTGGAGTTTTGTTATTATCTCATAGAATTAACGTAAGAAATTGCAAAATGGAGATAAGGATGTGTACATTATGATCCTCCCCCGATCTGCTGGTGACAGGAGCCTTGTGCACTTACTACTCCCTTTGTTTTTTCAACTGAAAATTCCACAAAGTTTTCAAATGGAAGCTCCAGTGGGAATCCCTTGGGCACCTTGAAGAATAAGGACTGAGCCCCTAGTTGAGCTAGGTAGATAGGACAACTCAGGAATGGGAAGAAGAATGTGGAACATCGACCAAAGGTGGTTTTTCCTTCAACACCTTTGAGGTCCTTGGTTGAGGTCTGATTGCAAGAGTTCAAGCAAATAAACCCAGACTTGGCCGGTCCTAGAGCTACTAGCATCAAATCTCAGTTTAGTTTCATGGCTTCCCACCATTCAGTGGAAAGAGTACCTTCGTTGCTATTAGTAATTCCCAACTCCATTGGTAAAATTTTATGCCCTCCCTCTCTGGCCTGTATTTTAAGCAGTTATTCCAAGAAGACATGATTACATCAGAACTGATGGAATGTCATGGAGGCTCTTGTACCTAGGAGTACTAGAAAAAAAACAGAGAAAGTAGCTCATGTTCCAAGTTTGAGATTACTTTCTTTGAAGTACAGAATCTAGCTCAGTGCATAATGTAACAAAATATTTGCACTAGTGATGGATTTATACTTCAGTGCTTGTATTATGTATCATAATATCAATCCTAAGATTCAAGCTTTTGCTTTTCTCATAAGCAACATTTACTTAACAAAATGAAATTCAGAATAGCATTAATTAGGGTACACATGATGTTGTCATGTTGGTCTTGGAATACACTGCTACTTGAACAGAAATTGTAAGCCATTCAATGCTGTATTGCATGAGGTAGCTATGTGTCTGTCATGAATATGTCCATCGCTTGTCCAATCCATTTTACTGGATATAATGGAGCTCATTGGATATATGGGATGTCACATGTTACAATATCCTATGACGTCTATGCTGGCATTTATTTAGGTGCATTCTTCACCAATATCAAATATAGAAAAAGTTAAAATTTTGTGGTTTCTATAATGTTTTGAATTGGTCAAACAAAGGGAGGCATGGGCATAAATGGTTCAGAAACTACGATAAACAACAAACACACCATACAAGCTCCTATTTTTACAACCGTAGGATTTAGGAATCAGGGTCCATTTGGCCAATTTGGAACATTATGGAAGCTGATTATGGGGAGGTTTGTGGCTGATTTTATTGTTTATTGATTCTCGTCGATCCTCAAAGGAATCAAATCGGAACGATGGATTGGCTTGTATTGATGGAGACCAACTCCGAAATCTTGGAACCCTTGGGGGGTTGGGTTCACTGACTTGAATGAGCTGACTGTACATAATCACACCCTGTCAGTGTTGTTTTTGTTACTCGGTTAAATAAGGAGTCCAGGTTTTGCAGGTTAGATATTTCCCATTCTGTAAAGGAGATTAACATAAATACTTACCCAAATTGGTATTATTTGGGCTGGCTCGTGCAGAATCATGTTTCTAGTCTAGTGTCATGTGAGGCAGAGGATTAGGCTATCATGTGGCATGGGTTTCACAAATACCTGATCCTTTCAGAAGTGTTGCCTTCCCGTAAACAAGCATTGGGCTAAATACTTTTACAAGGTAACTCGTGAAGGGGTAAAATTTGCAGGGTGGGTTTCATGGCCAATCTAGCCTGCCAGGGGTCATACTGTTTTGAACCGTTATGGTTTGGAGCCGGGGGGGGGGCACCAGGTTGTTATGCGTTATCAATGAAGTTGAAACTGGCCAAAGAAGATTCTTGGACTCCAGTTCCCATGTAAAAACTGATGAATACTAAAATTGGAGTACATTATTCCTCAATTACAATCATGTTGAATGAAGATATAATCCAATGTATGCCATAACAGTAACAGTAACAGTGTTTTATGTGTAACGTTTTAGCCACATAGAATTTCGGTAGTCAATATTCCTATTCAGTGTGCAAAGTGTGAGGCATGACCTGTGGAAGCTGGATCACCCAAAGATGGAATCGATGGCTCCAAAAAAATCTATGCCCATTAGATGACCAACCAATAAAAATAGGACCTTAAAGGTTTAAAAACTAAAAATTTAGACACAATAAATTCAAGCTAGTTTAGAGTAAGGACAAAATGATAAAATACAAAATAAGTGTAATAAGATTTGCTTGAACTAATTTATCAGGTATTTTTACAACAGTCTGTGCCTATGAATTGTGGGGTTCCAATATCATAGGGCTTTACTAAGGTGTTATCTTCGAGCATTAATTCAGGGTTAGCCTTTCATTGTTTGGTGTATTGTTTTTGATAAATTCTAATTGCTATCTAACGTAAAGGCTGAGATTAGAAACTGAGATAGACTGTAGAACCACGGGTAAGAAATTAAGACCAAAATAGAGAAAAACTAGTAGCCAATCCAATAGGAATCAGATCTGGTTCAATTTTGGGTCAAGTGATCTATATAGGCCAGCCAGGGGAGTCTTCCAGCAATTCAAATTTTGATTTTAGTGTAGGAAAATTTTCAGTGCCACGCCCTGAGTTATCTAATTTATCAATCAGACCCTCTGTTATTAACACTGTTAGTCTCAGTTAGTTTTTCTTTATCCATTTCCCATATTACCCCTGCATTCTAAGGAAAGAAGAGGCAAAAGAGAGGGGGGGGGGGAATTCATGTGAGAATAAAAATTATGAAGATGCAAGAATGGTAGAAGAGGAATGGTTGCAACAGTAGTGGAAGATGAAGAAAAATCGAACATCAGGTTTTCCATTCAAGGGTATTCTTGTCTTTTTGAAAGGTTTAATTTGCTTACACCATCACTAAACTTTTATTTCCTAATAGCAAGGGGTGTCACTGATATATTTATCCTCTATAGGGGGTCTAATTGATAAATTGGACAACTCAGGGGGTGACATTAGCTTTAAGGGGTAACTCAGAGGGTGGGACTGAAAATTTCCCTTTAATATAAGGTTGTAAGATCTTAAACTATAAGGAAATCACGAATGAATGGTATATTAATAGAAACCAGAATTTAGTAATTTATAGAAATGGCAATTAGGAACTAGAAGTAGCGAATGTGGTCCAACTTAGAAACATTAGAGTAGATTTAGTTACTAATGAGAACAGTAACATGCAGAAAAATAAGTAGAGAGAAATTTAATGTCGTAACATGACATTGAAATAAGCAGTGAACTTCCAACGGAACTTCAAAAGTTTGCAGAACCTGTACTAGAACCTGGTCCAATTGTGGGGAAAAAAACTACCTGGACTTGGTAATTAGCATAATAGTTTCAGGTGACAAAAGAGGGGAGGAAAACTGAGATTGCCAGGATGAAGAGTGTCTAGAGGTCTGACCTTCGATTGAATGAAGAAGAAGATAGGAAAAAAAGATATGGGTTAGGCCTCTTAGGTAGAACTTGACCAGAATTTCACCAGTCCATTTAGGCAGTGCACTGAAGCTGCTGTCACATCTCATAGAAAATTGCATTCCTAAAACTAAGCATTTTTGTCTGTTTCCTGCTCCTTATCTATGTTCTTAAGAAATTAAACAACATTGAGAACCTCCCATGTGGGGCCTTTGTAGCCTCTTACAACTTAAGTTTTCTCCAAATAGGAACTCTCTGGTAATTAAGAAAATATAAACAATAAAATCTAATTCCATGTAGGCCTTAAATCTGTGATATTTGTGCTTATAGAATTGGTCAATTACAATAATAAACTTGAAAATACCATGCCCATGGCCCTCTGGAGACCTTAGACTGAACTAAACCCTGGGCAAGAATGAAGAATCTCTCTTCTTCTTTTCTTGCTGGAATCATGCATCCACCTCATTATTCTGCATTAATGGAATTTTTATTTCAAAGTAACTCTGTGCAATAATACACCTTTTTATGCCTTAACCCTCAGCATGCATGTAAACCCTCTTTTGGATGAATTTGCCTTATTTTGTCTGTAATTTTTCAGCTCAAATATGCTCCAAAGATCTACCAGAAAATCTGTGGGCCTACTTTGACTTCAAAGTTTAGCAATGACCGATACCATATATGCAAGGAAAATTTTGAGTTTGCTTGGGTTCGCACTACAGATTTTTCAGCTTTAAACTCCATAGGGCAATCATCATCACTCTGTTGGGACCTCGAAAAAGGTTCATTAACTTCGAATATTCTTGCTAGTTTCCCATATTACAGGGAAGAGATACGGGATCTCATTTTGGAGCAAGAGGATCAGGTGTATTACAAATCTGAGCTAGTTCCACTCATAAATAGCCAAGTATGTTCAAAATTAGAATATGAAATTCTTTTTCGGCTCAATTCCCTCATTCACACTAGTAAAATCAGTCTCAAATCAGTGGATGCTGAACTAATTGACCATCTAAATGGATTAACCATAAAGGCAGCTGATATGATTTTTCAGAAGTTGAGTAAGATGTCATCTACATGTTTTGACCCCATTTCATTTATTCAAAGCCACCTAAGTAGCATAAAGAGAGAGCAGAAAAGTATACTGTCATCCCAGAGCAGGCCAAGAAAGGATCATATAATGAATTGTTATAGAGTCCTCATTACCCCTGCAAAAATTTACTGCTTGGGGCCTGAGCTTGAAAATTCCAATTATGTTGTTAGGCACTATGCTGCATATGCTTCTGACTTTCTGAGAGTTACTTTTGTTGAGGAAGATTGGACAAAGCTACCTTCTGATGCCATTTCAACAAGTATTGAGCAAGGTATCTTTTCAAAGCCCTATAGAACTAAAATATATCATCGGATACTTTCAATACTTCGAGATGGGATTAGGATTGGGTCTAAGAGATTTGAGTTTTTAGCCTTCTCTGCAAGCCAACTCCGGTCAAATTCAGTTTGGATGTTTGCTTCCAATGATTCCCTTAGAGCAGAAGACATTAGGCAATGGATGGGTAATTTTAATGAAATCCGCAGCGTATCAAAATGTGCAGCTAGAATGGGTCAGTTATTCAGTTCTTCTAAAGAAACATTGAAAGTTCCACCTCAAGATGTTGATACCATTCCTGATATTGAAGTTACAACAGATGGTATTCGGTACTGCTTCTCAGATGGAATTGGAAAAGTTTCTCCCTCTTTTGCCAAAGTAATTGCTCTGGAATGTGGACTAAAGCATACTCCTTCTGCTTTCCAAATTAGATATGGTGGCTATAAAGGTGTTATAGCTGTTGATCGTAATTCTTTCCGGAAGCTATCTTTGAGACCGAGTATGTCAAAGTTTCCTTCGAAGGATAGAATGCTTAATATCACCAGTTGGAGTGAGTCTATGCCATGCTATTTGAACCGAGAGATCATTTCCCTGTTGTCTACGTTGGGTATAGAGGATGAAAATTTTGAGCAATTGCAGCGTGAACAAATCCGCCTCTTGGGTGAAATGTTAACAAATAGGGAGGCTGCTTTGGCTTGCTTGGAATGCATGGGTAAAGATTGTAAAACCGTTCTTACAAAGATGTTGCTAAATGGTTATGAACCAAGCGTAGAGCCTTTCCTCTCAATGATGCTGAGAGCTCATCGTGAATACCAGTTGCTTGATTTAAAAAGCAAGTGCCGGATATTTGTCCCAAAGGGCAGAATCCTGATGGGATGTTTGGATGAGACTGGAACACTAGACTATGGACAAGTTTATGTCCGAGTCACTATGACAGGTGCAGAGAGGCAGTCTGATGATCATAATTGTTTCCAGAAAGTGGATCAGACAACATCCATAGTAGTAGGGAGGGTAGTAGTTACAAAAAACCCTTGCCTCCACCCTGGTGATATTAGAGTAGTACAGGCTGTCTATGAAGAAGCATTAGAAGGAAAGGGAATGGTTGATTGTCTTGTCTTCCCTCAAAAAGGAGAAAGGTATATAAATATGTCCAAGTGATCTCGCTCTCTTCTTTTTTTTTTTTCCTTTTTCCTTTTTCCTTTCTCCCCAGTTGTTGTGGTTATGTCCCAGAAGCCATCTGGTTTGCTGAATACTTCCTGAGTTGACAAAAACGGGTACTAAGTGTACTCTTTTACATGAACTTATGGGCTGGCTGCCATGTAATGAATTCACATAGAACATCAGATCAGTCCCACCAAGATTCCCTACTCCAAATAATCGGATCATTTCGTCTCTGAATTCAACTACTTATTGGGTCAGTTACCCAAAACAAGGTTGGAAGGTTGATCTATTCTTTTCACCCTTCGCTTTTGAGGGGGTGAGTCTGCATCACGTGGATGGTTGTAATCTATGACTAGGGATCCTTTGTTTACTAAGGCTGCAAGTTCTGTGTCTAAGTCTTCTCATTCACATATACGTAAGCTCTGCCATAAGTATGAACTCTTGGTGATCACGTAGTTGTTTGAAGCTGATCCTAGCCTAGTCTGACTCCATTTTGATTTTCTGTGCACTAAATGAGCCTGTCAGTGTGGATGTGCTTCTAGCACAGTGGTGCCAGCCTCCTTTGTAGAGGTAGTAAGTCCAAGGAGGTCATGGGTTTGAACCTCTGCCCCCACCACACCTTCCCCCATCCCCCCGGACTTGTGGGCCCACAGTCACAATGACTGGTTGATGATGACCCCCAAAAAAAAAATGCCTGTCAGTTTGATTATTAATGTGGTCTTTGATCAGTTTAGTTTGTGATCCTTGTCCAGGACAATCTCATAATCTAATCAATATGCATGGCTTCTGTGCTGGAGCCTATGATAATAATTACTTGGAAAGTCACCTGGAGAGAGGGAAGGGGAATTATTGGATCTTCGATGTACGTGACATTCTGAATTAGTTTTTAACATTTCTGTTTATTAATGACACTGATGCATCCATAGGCCTCATACAAATGAATGCTCTGGTGGCGATCTTGATGGTGACTTGTATTTTGTATGCTGGGATGAAAACCTTATCCCATTAAAAGCTGATACACCTATGGACTACATTCCACGGAGACCGCGTATCATGGATCATGATGTGACCTTGGAGGTAATGTTGGAGTAATATGTAGTTTCTCTTATTTTGGGTATCTAGATGAGATTCATACTGTAAGGTGGTAGTAACCCAACATTTCTTTTTGTTACCCTAATTTTGTACAATTAGCAGGAAATTCAGCGATTCTTTGTTGATTACATGATCAATGACACCCTTGGTGTCATCTCAACTGCACATCTAGTTCTTGCAGACCGTGATCCAGCTAAAGCCCGGAGTCCTAAATGCCTTCAGTTGGCAAACCTTCACTCCATGGCGGTAGACTTTGCAAAGACAGGAGCCCCTGCAGAGATGCCAAGAGTACTGAGACCAAGGGAGTACCCGGACTTCCTGGAGAGGGGAGACAGGCCCATGTACGTCTCCCAGGGTGTATTAGGGAAGCTGTACCGTGCTGCCATTGATTCAACAGATCTTGAGCCCAGGTTTTCCTGGTCAGAAGAGGTTGCTGAATCTATTTATGACCATGATCTTGAAGTGAAAGGATTTGAAGATTATCTAGAAGTTGCGGAGGATCATAAAAAGCTATATGCAGACAAGTTGAACACTCTGATGAACTATTATGGGGCAGAAAGTGAAGATGAGATACTGACAGGTAATTTGCGCATCCGTTCAGCGTATTTGCAGCGGGACAGAAGGAGATATGGGGAAATGAAGGACCGAATTTTGATCTCAGTTGGAAGCTTACATAGAGAGGCCAAAGGATGGTTCCATGATAGCTGCCAGGAGCACGAAGTTAAAAAGCTGGCATCCGCATGGTACCATATGACTTACCACCCGAATTATTCTCAGGATGGCAACAACTTCCTGAGCTTCCCCTGGATCTTAGATGAAATTCTGCTGAACATAAAATCCGAGAAGAAATTGAAGGCTACTGAGGTTAACCAAGGGAATGTTGCTGAATGTCACAGTGACGCCAAGACTGTTATACCTTGAAAGCTACAGCGGGGCAGAAAGTGCATGGATCATAACCTCCTTTTTCCACATTTCTGTACTTGTATAATGTTCATAACATAATTTAGCCTAAACAGACAATAGACAAATCCAAGTGATGGGAAAATGTATCCAACCTTTTTTTGTTCCATCAAGCATCGTTGTGTACCAGGAAAGATAAAGATTTACGCATGGAGCTACACCTGAAAGTGGGTCTCATACCCCATGAATGGGGGATGCCCATCCCACTTGCACCCAAACTCTACCTAGTTGATCATTTATAATATCTCTGTTTCAGTTTCTTCTTCTGCTGGTAGTTTAGCATGAGTTTGGATCATCTCCCCGTTCGTAGAGCATGTACTCTTTTTTTATTTTTTCTTGTTCACACAAATGTTGGATTCTCTTCTGAGGCCTAATAAAGAAGCAGGTATATATAGGTGCGACGTTTACAAATCATCACCAGCACACTACCACTGTCACTACAACATCACCATGAGATATAATAAATTATTATTAAGTACATAATCATTTTTTTTTCTTAACTGTCAGAACAATTTTTTTTCCAAGCAACCATTGCATAAAAACTGGGTAGAAAAAGAAAACTAAAAATTCACCTCCACTTTTGTAAATCTGTACAGAGAAGAAGAAGAAAAAAAGGGTATAGAAAGCCAACCGGTCAGCATCGAAGAAAAAGCAACGGATCTTCTGATCATTCAGAGGACGATTCGTGGGACACGGAGCGATTTGTATGGCACGCCCGGCATCCCCAACGAGTGCGCACCCAATCGAAACCGCCACTCTCTCATATTTAAAGAAAGCGCGTGCTTATGAACGCGCACGCGCACGCGCACGCGCCGACGCCGGAACGGTTGACTGGTTGAGGGACCTTCATCATCATCTGGAGAATGCGGGGCCGTCCCTGCCCAAATCCATGGAAGACTTGACAGAAATGGGAATGGTTGCATAGCGAGAGGAGAAGTCACGGTGGAGACAATCTGTGTCTGGATAATCGCGCTGTGCAGCAGGTCCTTCATCGAAATTTAACGCGTAACTGAAGGGATCATATTGGAATCTCCCCCGACTATTCGACCCTTCTCCACCACCAACACATTCAACTCCGCCGCATCCCTGCTTGTCAATCTTCTTCTTGAATCGATTAATGAAATTCTTCCAGCGCGGAATAAACTCCTCCATCGACCACTCCCTGATCTTTGATACCGCATTCCAACACAACCCTTTTTCCTGGTCGGGATTCCAAATTCTTTCCCACCAAGACGCGAATCCTCCACTGTTCGAATTAGGTTTTTCGTCTGACCTGATATAGTGAAAAAAGAAGCAACACCTTTTCTGGGCGAGCATTTCATCCGCCATTTCTTCAGCTGTTGTCTCCTTGCTTTGAATGTCCATTCCCATCGATCGAAAGGAGGGATCTGAGATTAGCAGAAGAAGAAATCCAAGAAGATCAATCCTTCTTGGCTAATACCACAAATTCTCTCGCTGGACACACACTCTTCGTATCTTCTCTTCTCTCTCTCTCTCTCTCTCTCTCTTTTCCTTGGTGAGAGCGAAAGGGGAGTTGAGTGGGGAAACTTTAAAATCAGTTATAACCAAAGGCATAACTGGCGCCAGTTGCCAGTTAACGGCTCTTTCTATTGCAGACGAAAAACAAATTTTTTTTTTTCTTTTTCTTTTCCAGATCTTTTATCTTATCAAAATAAAAAATAGAAAAATATATAAAATAAAATAAAAAATTACATGACACCCACTGTTATTGGGCGTCTTAGAAGTGATGTTAAAATAACGTAAATGCCCTTATCTCCCTTTAATTCATTTAAAAAACAAATTACTCAAATGTCTTTTGATAAGTAAAATGACATTATTGTCTCCAATTTGACTTACTAAATGACCTAAATGCCCTTCCCAGCAATCTACATTGCTTCAACTATCCACTGGATTGGACTACTTACAACACATTGCAAAGTTGAACTTCCCCATCTATTTTGAGCGATCTCAATCGCAACCTACATGATGATATCCGTGTAGCTACATTGTATGCAATAGATAACATTTCTTTGCAAAAGCATTGTTTTTTTGCAAAAAAAAAAAAACATTTTTCTCTGTACTTAAAAAATATTTTTTGGACAATAACATGTTTCAATAAATTTTTTTTAAATGTTTTCAAAACAAAAAGCTTGTTCAACTACAAGGATGACCATTTACTTCAAGTAAAGTGAAAAGCTCTTAAATTTAATACAACACTTTCAATTTTAAAAGTAAGGTGTAAAACAAATGTAGGAAGGCATTTAAGGCATACTAGTAATGTTAACCCTAATAATGCTCATTGCATTTGAATTAGCTTTGTGGCTCATACTATGATTTTCCTCCTTGTACTCTTGATGAAACGGATTCAGATCATCTTCAATTTTCACATCATCATCCATAAATTTTGCAAACCCTTCATCTGTAATTTACTCGTCACAAAAATAATTATAGGTGATTTTGACTATTAAAGAAGGTAATTTAATAATAAAAAATAAAAACCCTCAAGTAGCAAGGTGAAAAATCCAAAACAGCTTTTACATTCAAAATCAATAGTGATATGTCAACTAATTTTAAGCTGTGTACTTGGCTTTAAAGATATTCAAACTTGAGATAAGCAAGTTTTTTTGTTTTTTTGTTTTTTTGTTTTTTTTGACAGAAGGTCAAATTTTGTATTAAAAAACGAAACAGAAAAATTCCATAACCATCATAGGATACAAAAACACCCAAGTATGGAAGGATCTAATTATAAATTAGCACCATGACTACTATTCCATTATAAGAATCTATCTGGGTCTACCTTCTGCATCCCTTTCCAACTCTCTTTGAATTGAGACAAGCCAAGTTAATTCACTTGCCAAATTTGCTAGAAAATCTGCTATTAAATAGGCTTCCCGAAAGCAACGACATATTTTCCAGTCAATTTTGTTAATGTACTTTTCAAGGCACCATCACCACTGCCAAAAAAAACCCATGTAGGGAATTTTTCTTTTTTGAATCAGATAGACCACCATCGTCAAGTCACATTCTACCATAGCTTCCTTATGCACCTCACTTTCGCCACCTCTAACGCCGCCACCAATGCCTTAAACTCTGCTTCATAATTTGCAGACTACTGAGCTTGTAAAAGTGTAAGGGGCATAAGGAAACTGGAAGATGTTTGGGAAGGAAAACAATGTAGCAAAAATAGGAAAATTAGTGAGAGGTTCATTGTTCATCTGGAGTACTTCCAACAGCCTTAGGGCATGCATTGGTCACACTACATTTCAACACCCTCAATTTTTTGCCTAAATTTTCTGACTTAAGATCAATATTGCACATCAAGTGGAATAAAACATGCACATTCTCAACATATTTTTGCCCCGTAAATACATCTAGGCTGTGATAATTCACACTAAACACAACCTCAATATTTTTCAGTTTACCAAAAAAAAACCTCAATATTTTTCTAGGGTTCCAAAAAAAATTATGCACACGTGTTGAGGGAAAAAGCATCTTCTGGTGCAAAAGCATTTCCTACTTACATTTCCTTCAAGTAACTCCATTTTTCTATGCTAGCAAGAAACCAAAACAGCAAGCTTCAGTTCAGTCTCAGACTATAAGGACTTCACTTCTGAGCTCCTTCATAATCAGTGTTAAAGGAACAAACCTCAGTTCTGAGCTCCTTCATGATCATTGTTAGAGGCAGCAGGTAGCATATCTGAAGAACATGCCAAGGTAGCTACACATTAGTGACTAATTATGGTTCCATACAATTGGAAGGGTTGACTAATTAGGATTTACTCCTCTTGAGAACATTATACTAACCATGGCCATTGCCAACTTACCCAAGTTTATACTACAAGAACTAAGAAACTAGGGACTCATCTTTGGTGATAAGTTTTGCTTGAAAGAGTAATTAAGACGACATTATGTACATTTATGCTAGCCAAAATTCTATTGGGTTTAGTGTTCTGAAGGAAATCAGTTTAGTTTTGGGAGCAAAAAGCCATATAACTACTAGTTGCTCTAGCAAAACCCTAAAATCACTAGAGAGTTTCAGTAGGTGCTGAGTACACAACTGAAACCTTAATGTAACAAAACCAACAAGGTTGTGATATGCCAAAAGAGATTAGAATTGGGGCAGCAGTATGGGTTCCACACTAGTTTTATGTCAAAAGGTTCTACAACTCACAATCCATGGGCCGATTTCAACTAAAGAGTATAGTCACAGTGAATGGCAGCTTGATGCCAATTCGAAACCACAAATATCCTTTGAACCCTAGGTCAGAACATAGACAAGTATCGATATAAAAAAGAGAGATCCCTTGAAATCTTTGTTACAACTAATGAGTAAACTAGAATTTCAGAAACACTCCAATATAGCAACTATAGATGAACCAACAGTAATAGCTCACAACCATCTCTAATGGGACTGAAACAAGAGAATAAGTTCAGATATGGGAGATTTTAAATAGCAGCAATTTGGGATGCAAATAAAACTGATAATGTCACACCCCTATTTTGCCAAACTAGAATGCTGGGAACACTTACGGGTTTGCTCCCCAACCAAATCAGGATCAAATTGCAATATGCTCCCATTTGTCACAAGAACCAACCACAACAAACCAACACGGTTAGACCAATAATAACAACACATAACTGAGGGCAAACATGAAAACCTATGTTATTCCATTTCTATCACTAGTACACATATATACACCACCTCAAAAGCTGAGCCGCATCACAAAAGACATACTCGTTGCTGACCCCGAACAGGTTTCATACACAGAGAAATAACACAGCACCCATGACATGGTCCCTCACTATTCACTGACAAACCATAACCCATAACTCACACTGATATCAACCGTACCCAAGTCCACTACATCTTTTGATACCTCACGGGGTCTATATGGATTTACTGTAGGCACAAATGTCGCATACACAATCATGTCCATGATCGGCATCTTCAAGTAGTGTAAGATCTAAAGAAACATACACACATACAAAAGTGAACTCGCAGAGCCCAATGAGGGGAACATCTAAATGTATAAACACAACAATATTTCATAATGACATAATGTGCAAACATATGCTCTAGCACACAAATGCCTAGGTCCATGAGGGTTAAGCGCTACTCCGGTCGTGGTACAATATTCTTCCATCACGGGGTAATTTCATATCACTCACACAATACTCTCAATATCATCAATATTATTAAAGGCCTCTCATCGCCCATCAAAATCACATATCCACAAAAATACCATCAGACCGTTGGGTTACTCATATTTCAACCTATAGAGCCACATAGTACACACATACATTGAGCTACTTGAATTTCATCGTAGCTACTAACATTTCACCCACATCCCATTGGCTGGCCAACAACTAACCCCCTGTTGGCTAGAGGAGTAGCACTGGGGTATGCACTCCAGCCATGCAATCTACCATGATGAGTATGCGGGGTCTTAAGTATGCTATGTGTCTCATACACAGTCATACAACCAACCTCGTATGCAATATAAAATCAGAGCAAAGATGTTGTCCATTTAATTATAATTATCATTTCATACCCATCATCATTAGAGTAGTGATGAGTGTAAGAGTGTCGAGTGTGTTGTCCATGAGTATAACATCCATCATACACTCCCACGAGTGTAACATCCATGAAGATAACATCCACCATACACTCCCACACGTATACCATTCATGAGTGTAAGCTCCATCATACATTCCCATGAGTGTAACATCCATCACACATTCCCACCTGAGTAGGCCATTACACATTCACATCATCCTTCACTCCATCACCACTCGGTATGTATGAATTCACAATTTGTCTATATTATTATTCCATTCATATATATGCAAATGCAATAATGTGAAATGTCATGCCATGCTATGCATCCCCTAATTGCATCAATTCTACTCACAATATATGCATGCTCATACGATTAAAGAAAATAATGTGAAAGATCCATCATGCATGAGATTCCTAAATTCTCACTCACCAATTACTTGTTGACTCGCGATTCTCCTCTACCTGGAAGCAACTCTCGATCGATTCAACACCTAAGTTAATGAGTGTACAAAGTCAGCGTAGGTTAGGCAGAACCCTTCACTCAAACCCATCCTTCACTCATTGGGATTCTTCCCAATTTTCGGTTTGGTCAAGGTCTGATTCTGGTGTTAAGCCTTTCTAGTCAAGTTTTACGCCGAGGACCACCTCAAATTGGCATCAGCGTGGATACCGGGTGTAGGATCGATTCAGCCAAATCGTACACTCACAACATACACTCCTCACGGTTTAGGGTTTCCAATATGAATCTGATTGGGATCTTTTCTATAGATTATTATCATCAGTCTTAACTTGTTCAGGTTCCCTTTAATCATAATTTTAGTTCACTTTTCATGGTAAATCGTCTTAATATGCATAATTCTACATGGGTTACAAACTTACAATTGATTTACCAACATATTCTCGCAATCCTACGGATTAAGAATTGAGTTAGACAAGGAGAAGAGGTGCTTGGGGCCATAACTGAATTTAGAGATCACATTTAGCTATACCGTAAGCAGCATCTTCCTCTTCCCCTTTACCCCTATTTATAGTTGCACGTCTTAACCCTTGGCTTAATAATATCTCATGAATATACTATCGTATGCAATGATTTCAACTTTAGATATTTCAATATATATATATACTATATTATATCACAACCTTATCATAATTCACTACCCATAGTTTTCATCTCACACCTAGCCTCCTACGTGGGGCTTGGAGATGAAAAGAGAGGTGATGGGAGGTGAGGGCTCCACCTTTTGCCACCTCAAACTTAACATTTAATTGCAATCCACTCTTGTCTCTTGTTAATAATAAATTAATTATAAGTTTGCTTCTCACGACATGTGGTTTACATCACTTGACCAATGGTCCGACCAGTGTATTGTCCCACTTAATTCTCACGCGGGCCTATCCTTAGAATTCAATTATTGGTACCACCAAATTCAGAAAATTGTACTAATCATTTCTCCATATTTGGGTTAGTCTAATTTCATCATATATGGAATCTACAAGCATTTCTAGAGTTCAGTCAATTATGAATTTAGGGGTACCTTTCTTATACTTTTAACTCAATTATTGTATCTTCAGCTTTTTTAGGATGTCGGTACCCTTTTGTGATTCGAGCCGGCATTGTTGTCAGTATTGGCACCAAAATGATTATTAGCCTAATGACTCGAAAGGGTTTAACTATTGTATCCTTTACCACAACTAATTCCTCTAAGGCTTAATCTTAGCTGATGTATCTAAACTATTGCTAAACGTCTTTTGACGATGTCCTTTATTAGCTTCTTTGTTGTGTTACAAGAATCACTACTTTTCTGGGTTTCCTAATCTTATCACTTCTATATCTCTATTGCCGTTTGTCTATACTTCCTAAGTATAGTTTGTTTCTTATCACCTAGTACCTTTGCTCAATGAGTAGATAATTAATCCTCACATCTTTTTATTTTATTATTCTAACGCTGTGTTGGAATGTTTCTCTACTCAAGATTTAAGGGATCACGGTGGTTGGACCATGTGTTAGGATGGTTTGTTTGATGGTTTAACCAAATAATTCAGGATCGGACTCCAATCAGTATTTTGGTCAAGATCCAACATTGCTTTTAGACCCCACATAAATGAAATTAGACTGAACTGAAAGTGGGGAAATGATCAGCACAATTTTCTGAACCCAAAAGTAATAATAAATAAACTCAAGGATGAGTTTCACGCGAGAATTCAGTGGGACCATACATTGGTCGGACCATGGGTCAAGTGGTATATGCATATAGTATGTATATTAAAATATGTAAACGACATGGCGTGAGAAGCAACTTTAGAATTAATTTATTATTAACAAGAGATAAGAGTGGATTGCAATTATTGTTAAGCTTGAAGTGGCAAGAGGTGAGGTGTCTCACCTCCCACCACCTCTCATCTCATCTCATCTCTAAGCCCCACGTAGAGGGCAAGGTGTGAGATGTAGAGTTGGGTGGTGAATTATGATAAGGTTGTAATATGATAATATATATATATATACATATATATATATTCATTTTGATTATAATAAAGCCTTTTCCAACTTGGTAGAACATATAAAAAGCTATGAATTAACCACTAAGTCCAGTTCAAATTTTAACCTACCATATGGCTCACCTTCTACTGCAATATTTTCTTTGTATTTCCAGCAATATAAATTGATCTAGTTTTAATATAATCCGACCTTAATCACGAGGCACAGCTACATTGATTTGAACTGAAACTCACACATTAGAGTGGGAGAATAAACCTGATATGGGTTTAGGATCTGAATATAAGTCCTTGGTCCAGCATATCCAATTGATCAAAAAAATTACACCAGCTGGCCACTAATATGATGGCTAAGAATGCAAGGGAAGACAACTAATTGAGGTAGGCCATGTGATCTGACAATTAGATTATCCAAACTCCCTAGGTACTAGATTGGCCACAGAAACCCTCCATTTACTGTGAAACTGTTGTATCATGGGATCATCAAGGGAACCAGACAAGAGAAGACATTTTGAGTTGTAAACTTGCACTGGATCTGAATGACTCCCAAGCAGAGCAGACAGAATGGGGGGAAACAGACTTTGATGAGCTTTCAAGACCACATAGCAGCAAATTGAGGTCACAAGTAAAACTAGGGAGTTCTGTAGCAATAACTGCTATGATTTCCATCCTATTTACCTTCAAAGTCAAAAGAATCCAAGAACCCCTCTCCAATCACTCAGCCTGAGAAGACTGCAGGACACTTCCCCCACAAAAAATTGAAAGCCACAAAGGAAATTTACTATGCAAGTCTCCCTTGAGGAATTCTTCTCTTAACTTCACCAACTCTTTGAGGAGGCCAAATTATATCTGAAGCAAAGTTACTGAACTTAGTTCCAATGGAGATGAGATGGACAGATCACAGAATTAAATTCCAGATCACTAATTCAGGTGAAAATATTGGCAGATTACTGAACTTGGTTCATATGCCTCTAAAAAGAATTTTGAGTTCTCTTAGGCCTTTTTCACAAATAGCTGTTCGCAATGGATTCTAATGCTGCTTTTTCTCATATTATCTTCTTCTCTTTTCTACTTCAGAGATGGAATTCCAGAATTTGAAATTAAAAAAAAAAAAAAAAATACACATTATCAACAAGGATGGTAAAAATCAGTTTTGTCATAAAATCTCAACCATGCTTAAGCTTCAAGGAATTCAACAATGTAAGACGGACATGGAAAAGAAGAAGAAAATAAATAAGGATAGATGAGGGAGAAGAAAAGACATGCACTACAGCATTCAACAGCAGGTTAAATGGAATACTTCATCAACTATTCACTCTACATAATAGTTGATTACAAGCTGAAATATAGAACTAAGCAAGGAAATCGAAATCCTATTATAAGATTCAAAAAGACTACAGATTTAATTATACCTATGACTCAATCAACGGAAATAAAGGATAAAGAATTAACTTGGAACAGAAGAAGCTGACAAGACAGAGACAGAGACAGAGACAGAGAGAAACCTCGAGGTGGAAGATCAGATTTGCAGAGGTTAGCTCAGTAGCTTCGAGCTGGGATCTGTGAAATACGTAGGTTGATTCAACATAAAAAATTAACGAAATAACTTAGAGAGGAGAAGAAGAGTAAGATGATTGATGAAATAGATTAGAGAGGAGGTTACCTGAGGTATGTAGTTGCAGAGACATCAACATGAGAGACCTCCTCGAGTTGCAGAGAAACCATTTGAGAAACATTGGAGTCCCTCGCGCAAGAAGACTGGGTTTGGGTATGGGTTTTTTTTTATTTTTATCGGGCACAGTTTGTTAAAACCTGTTTTTGGAATGAAAAACAAGTTTGACTTTTTTCACAAAACCTGTTTTTCGAGCTAGATTTACCACTGGTCCGTTTTTCTAGCACACACAGACAAACCGGTTTACCAAACGCATTTTAACTGTTTTCTATTCTCACAGCACATGAAAACAGTACAAATATTTTTAGGGAGAGTAATAAAACGCACCCTTAAAATCTAGAAGAGCTACTACTGTTTTTTCCTTTGGGTAAAGGGAGATTTATTAAGCAAACAAAACATGAGTGTATTAAAAGCATCTATCTAATAAGGTATTAAGCAAACCAATCAGCACCACAATTCATGGGAGACTTCATCCAGCATTGTCAGTTTTATTGTTATTAATCACATCAAAATAATTGAGATATTACAACTTCAGGCATTTCCAAATAGGTATTCATGTTGGGTAAAACAACAATCTGATACATAATAGACAAGATGAATAAATTTTGGCCATAATACCACAGCAGTTTGTTCATGGCAGCCATAGGAGAGCTGCTCGGTTGGGGCCTAGGTGTGCAACTCAAGCCATTGCTGTCATAATCTTGTCCAAAGGTGTCATTTAGGAGACTGAGCCTGTCATTTTGTTGAGACTTCCCTAGCAATCTTCAGAGTTGCTCATGCATGTGGATGTTGCATTATTCTGAGTTAGAGGCCACCTGAATTTCTTGTTGCAAGGTCTTGATTTGACCACGGCCTGAGTGTAAAGAATTGTATGTAATCTCCCCTCTGTGAATGGGTTGTCATCGCTCACCTCCTACATCAACAATGAAGTACTTACAGGCAAAATTTCCACTTGCACTGTCCATCAAGATAAGCTTCTCTTTGTGCCACACGGTTGGTTCATCCAGTCAGGATCCTCATTGATCTAGTATTGATCTAGTATTTCAGATTTTATCATATCCACACCCTCTGGTTATGCTAAATTTAATACAGTGCAGTCCATCTGACATCGTAACCATTACTTCAACAACTTTGCTTTGAGTTACCTGCATTTGGAGTATATGAATGGCCACATCATGCAGGAAAAGTTCAGTATTAGAGGGTGGAGTGGATGATTACTGCTATATGGTTATTGCCATCAATCTGAAATAACTTGCAAGGGTGTAGGTATGCCGACTATGTTTTGGTTTGTCTTCAAAGGATCATGTAAAGCACAATTCCTCCAGCTGATCTCCCCTGTTAAACCAATAAATAAAATTGTACTTGTAAAGAAGAAATAATGCACAAACATTTTGGAATTTCTACCAAATGAATGTCTTAGTCTCTGGAGATGGCAGCCCAAATGACTATACAGAATCCTAGAACATAGGGAATCTCTATTACAAGACTCTTACCTTCGGTACTAAACTAGTGCCCAAGTTGATTGTTTCAGGTCAAAGAGGGGACTTCCCATGCAACCATAAACCATGAGTTATTTGCAGACAAAGCAGTGACCTAAATATCTAGCATGTAGCAGAAATAGGTCTATTGCATGGACAATAAGAAGGTATAAGTTAGAAAACAGTGCACCTTCATGGGAAATCATGCACCTCGATGAACAGCGTTGAAAAAGATTCCCTAGGTTGTCTGCAAATTAGATCTACCTACAGATGAGCAATGAAACCAAGAAAGGAAAAAGGTATGCAAAGTGCAAGCACAGAGGCATTCCTTTTTATTTAAGAAAAAACCCACACAATATAACAATAACTGATCCATGAATGGATTTACACTACGCACGAATTTTCCTATCCCAGAATATACCCAAAGTTTGAAAAATGGGGCATAAGATATGACAAGGCTCAAGGTAAATAGGGAGAAAACTTACAAAGATACAGTGCTTAAATTACTGCTTTCATCCATCAACTGACCCAAAACCAACTCAGAAGCTTCTTGCACTCTCCTCCTACACCAGAATCCACTGACAACAGCAAACCATATGGCCTCATCTGGAACACATCCTTCAACAACCATCTCTTCGACAATCCGAGCAGACTTGTGGACATCACCTTTTTTAGAAAAGTAACTCACAAGAGCACTGAACGTCTCAGCATCAATAGAAATCCCCCTAGTTCTCATGCTCAAATACACCTGAAATGCTCGAGTTCCATTCTTGGTACACAGGCCCTGAACCACTCTGTTATGAGTCTTAACATGAAGATTCCAAGTCAGACGATTAGGCGAGATACCTCCAAGCACCATCTCATCAAGGAAGTTTGCAGCCTCCTGGAACTTAAGGAAATCACAAAGGCCATTTATAATTTTTCCATATAAACCTGCATCCGGCTTCAAGCCCTGAACCTTCATCCTGTCAAGAATCTCCAATGCTTCCCAAAGCTTCCCTTCTTTACAAAGCCCATTAATTAATGTGCTATAAGTTATCATGTTTGGAGGATGGCGGTCGCCTACCATCTTTTCCAGTAGCTCCATAGCTTGTGAAGATCTGCCCCCCTTGCAGAGACCATCCATCAGAGAACTGTAAGTGACCACATTGGGGTTGATGCCTTTTGTTCTCATCTCTTTGAATAATTCCATGGCCTCATCCAGATTATTAGATAAGCATAAACCATGTATTATAGAAGTGTAGGTAATGACAGAGGGAGAGCAACCTTTTGCCTCCATCTCTTTGAAAAGCTCTTTTGCTTCATTAATCCTCCCGAATTTACATAACCCATTAATTAAAGTGCCATATGTATAAGAATCAGGTATACACCCATGATTAGGCATCTTTCTAAATGTCTGATAAGCAAAATCTATTGTCCCATTGTTCATGCAGAGGGCCTTAATCAAAACGTTGAGTGAAGCAACACTTGGAGTAATACCCATTTCTTTCATATACTTATAAAACCTTTTGGCCATCTTCAACTGACTCTCATTGACAAGTATAGAGAAGACTGTGACATAAGATTTTTCGGTGAATTCACACTGGAATTCTTTCATCCTCTGGAAAATCCTCACAGCATCCAATGGTTTGTGAGCCCGGCCATAGGCTCTACATATGGAGAGGAAGATGTCTTCAGTGATGTTACACTTTTCCTCCTTCATTCTACTAAGGAGCTCCTCAGCTTCTCTGAACTGATTAGCAGAGGCTAACCTGGCAATCATGAGACCAAAGGTGCTTTGATCATGTCGGAAACCATTAGAGTACTCTGCTGTTGCTGAATCAAATACAAGAAGAGCTTTTCGGATGTCCCTTTCTGCTCGAATCAGTTGCTGGACTTGGGATGGTGTAACTTGTCTTGACCATTTGGTTAGTGTCTTGTGACTCATAGCAATTGATTTCATTCTGAGAAAATTTCACTGTATATGATTCAAGTTTTCAAATTTCAATTAACCCTTCTTTCCGTGAACCAATTGCAGAAAATTAGAGAATAATTCTCAATCATGTGTGCAGAAAGAAAGATTCTTTTACACATAATAGCTTTAACAGTTAAGACCACAGCAACTGAACCTGTACAAGTTATAGAAAAATATGGAATGAAAGGAATTGATATGGTTTTTTTTCTTTTTCTTTTCTTTTTTAATAATCTTGCAAACAGAAGAAAGAGAGAGGATTCTTAAGGGGTGAAAAAAGTGGAGGCAAGTGGGAATAGAAGATGAATGACCATGCAAAACACAAATGCATGTGATATAAATGGTGAGTGGAAAATATTACCATGTTTTTTGGATACTGTAAGCACAAGTTGGATGCAGAAGTTTGATGCAAAAGGAGATGAAAACCAGATTCCATGGAGCAACCAAAATGCAAAAGGTTGATAACCTAACTTCTTGAAGAAACACAAGCATAAAACACACACAACGTAGAAAAAATGGTTGGAAAGCAGTCAATATTGGCAGGCCAGAAAACGTTAGAACTCTACTGTAATTCGTCTAACAAAGACCAGAAAGACAAGACTTAAAAAAACTTAAAAAACAAGCCCGGGGGGCAGAGCAACCGGCGGCCGCGGCCCGCGCCAAGCCCAGAAAGACAAGACTTAAAAAACAAGCCTTTATTCTATTATATATTTTAACAAACATGGAAGGTGTCACTAGGCAGACCATCGGAATGTACCACCAGTGTTGAAATTTGGAACAGCCAAAAGGCACTGTTCGTCACCTATTAATCTTCCTATTACTTCCAAATTGAATGTTCTGAGAAGGTCTGTTTATGTGAAAATAGAAGGTATGACATGGATCTCTTAAAATACCCGTATTCTTAATCAAAACCTTCTTTGTTTCTCGCTGACTTGGTTAAGAGTGATGATTAGAAAAGAAGGGTTGTACCCGGTTCAACACAAGATAATTAAATGATCACAAAAAATTAATTAGCAAAGTTGTGACAGATCAATAGTGAGTTCAAGAATGGCAATGAATGGGTAATTATATGTACGTCATTAAACAGACTAGATGGCAATACTTCTAAAAATTCTATTGTAATTAACTGTCATCAATAGTATGATGGTACGTGATTAATAGATTTTAATATGGCCAATACCAAAGCAAAATTACAGATATATATTAAATATCCAGCGAGGAAGGGTGTATTGGGGGCAACAGTTGTTGCGGGTGAGTGAGGTTGGTTCCTCATAAGGTACTAATTAATGTATTTTTTCTTTTTCTTCTTCGCTTAACATAATGATCCTTTTAGCAAAAAAAAAAAGACTTATAAGTAACACATCTTCATATGGAGTAAGGTAAAGCCTCGACACATTCTAGGGACAACACTGGATGATTTTTCCTAAGAGAGGTCCGAATAGAAGGGGTTAAGAAACAAACATTATAATCAATCAAAAAAGGAAGACCCATCCAAAAATTAATGACAAAAGTAGAGGGTTAAGATAGTAAAATAAAAATAAAAAGATATTAGAATCAATCAAAAACGGAAGAACCATAAACAAAGACAAGTATAGAATCATATGTATCAATTGCAAAGACAGTCTAAACTGCAATTTGGTAAAGCCAATCAAACGAACAAGTGATAGTATGAATCTACTACAGGAGTAGACCAGATTGCAGCAACTAAAGAAGCTGGGAGCCTGGGGCTCAATCCATATGGTCTGCTCATGTTTTGATGATGCTAAGCAGCCTATGGATAGGATGGGTTTTAAGTTTATATTTTTCTAACTTCTAAGCAACCTTTTATCGAACATATAGAATGCAACATTTCAAGTAAAATGCTCCATTTGTGGACATCTCCATCAGACGAATTCAGATACATACTCAGGATTGAAACACAGACAGAATAGTTACCTTCTCACTGGCCGAACGCATATGGTCACCTTGCCGCTGCTGCAATCGCCTGGTTCTTGAGCTTGAAGAAACTCACTCACCCCTCACTGGCGACCAAACTGAAAAACACTCGATAACGACAACTGGAAAGAGGGGGCTAGCGACAATCTCATAGACGAGTGTATCTTGCTGCTGCGGTGCTGCTTTTCTTTCATCCTGAATCGTCAAATTCATTAAATTTAGTGAATTTCAAGGTCAATCTTTATATTTTCATAACTTGTTTTGTCATTCGATCAATCAATTATTAGTAATAAAACTTAATATGAATGCAAGACCTTGAAATTTCAGTTATCAATGTTCTTTAGTCGCAGAGCCCTCGGTGAGAAAATTTCATCTACAAACTTAACCCCAATCTTTAATCGGCTAATTTCTATTAAAATTTAAAAAAAAAAAAAAAACAATTACATGCATATGTTGGATTTTGTTTTAAAAACTATATAATATATTTGTAAGTTTCAAAAATCGTCAAGTTCATCGAGTCAGCACATCGACTACTAATCCTCAATTTTACGGATTTTTATTCGCGCCTGCGCAGATATCTTCTGCGCAGGCGTGTTATTGTGACAGCTGTTCTTAACTAATCCAAGGGTTAAAGTGTTGGGATAATTTGGTAATTAAAAATACGAAATTTTATAAATTACATCAGTTTACTTCCAAATAAATCAAATTCACAAAAAAGGGTTTCTTTCATAGTTTTGGGAAAAAAGAGATCTAGCGAACGGCCGAACCCTAACTTTGCCTCCATTCTTTGTTATCTCTCTAGATATGTCTTCTTAATCTTAGTGGCAGAACCTTTGGATGAGCCCTTCTTCTTCAAAACCTTCACCAAAAATAAAATTTTCACTTGGCATATACAAAATATGTCTGCAAGCCATAAGTATTTTTGAGCACATCATAGCTCAATGCTCTCAGCCTAAAACTCTGGACGGACATTTTCACCATTTTGTTATTAGAGATTACCTAATCCAGTGGGAATCGCTTTAAAACGAGACAATCAGAGATGATTTGATTATAGAAATTGTTTCTTGCTGAACAAGAATGATATAAAATTATCACCTTAACTCGAGAATATTTGGTCGTAGCCTCTCAACAATTTGAATAGTTTGGAGTATTTCTATTATTTCTGTTTGCAGCAAATCATTATTCACTCGTGGGAAAGCAATCACGATTGCTTATTCACTCCCTCCTTGTGTTGGTGCTTATTGATAAAATTTTAGAATGTTCATCACATCTCAGGATGCTCCATCAAACCAGAGAGAGTTTCAGAAGAATCAAATCAAACAGTTGAATCCATGGGATATATCTAGGTTTTCTTATGCTATGGCTGTTGGGTGTATTTTGGGTTGGAGATCAGATTCACACAATCTTGATTTCGGCGTCTTTGGGTTATTTGGACTTCGTCATGTAAATTTAACTATTATTAGGGATTAGTTTTGTAAATATAAAAGTTATTTAACTAAAATAATAGAATTACAGCACTGCCCTTATTTCTCAATGGTTGGATGAAATGAATAACAGGTGTCACATTCCTGTGCCTGTGCGGGAGATACCCGCGCAGGCGCCAACAAAAATCTCAACTTTACGTTTGAAAAAATACAGAAATCCAAAATTGGATTTTTTTTTCTTTCCGGTACAAAGACGGGGTTAAACAACCCAAAGGAACAAACAGAAAACTTAACTTAAACAAGACTCTCTATCCACCATGAGAATTCCTTCTAACCCAGTTGGAGGATCTGAGAAGAAAGCCCATAGGTGTAAGGGACAAAGTTGCGCCCTAGACATCCAATCAGCAGCTTTGTTTGCTTCTCTACCAAGATAAACAAACCTCACCCTTCCATTAACGCCTGAAAGGGTTTTTATTTCCTCAATGAGGCGAACAATACTCCTTTGTGCATGCCTACAAGGGTCGAGGAGAGCAACAGCTTCCTTAGAATCAGATTCTCTGACAAAACCCTAAACTCCAAACCAACCTAAGAACAACAGCTTCCTTAGAATCAGATTCTCTGACAAAACCCCAAACTCCAAACCAACCTAAGGCCTTCGATGATCGCTATTAATTCTGCTTCAAGGATTGAACATAATGGAAACTTTCTTGCAAAACCTCCCTTGAACAGCCCCTCTTGATCCCGCATAACACCCCCTACCTGCATATAGTTCTTCTTTCTATTAAGAGAAGCATCCACATTACACTTTATCCGGTCACCTATAGGGGCTTTCCACACATCCAAAACTTTTGAATTCTTCTTGTTTGGCAGCATTGATGAGCACATTGACCAAACAGCAACCACCGTTCTCACATAGTCCTCGATCAACTTCAACCCAGCACTTTGTCAAACAAACTATGCGTTTTAATGGAATCATACAGATTCTTAAGCCAATTTAAATAAATACATATGGTTTCCCATCTTCAGCTTAAACCCAAAAGAGCTTAGAATGGGCTGAAGCGAGACCGATTCAGACAGGAATCGTTTCAAATCATTTGGATTTTTTCTGGTATTTAGGCGTCAGGGGTCACTGCAGGAGTTCAGTTCTTCACCCAAGAAGAAAAGGGTTCTTCTTAGTTTCCTGCAACAATGGTTTTCTGTTATATGCTTGTCTTTACTCTCCTCTCTGTATATCCAGGACAGTGTGAGTTCTGCTTATCATCGTTGTAATCTTTACAGTTTCATGCCATGCGAAACTAGAACCCTAGAATATCTGAACATCTTGTGCTTTTTTACAGTTTTGTCGGAGCTAGTACTAGAGGAAGGATATACCGTATCAACCGTTCTTGATGGCAACAAACTTCATATCAACCCGTCTTCTGTCGTGCCTCGACCTGGGTCTCATGATCTTCTCATCCTCGATTCCTCAGCCAGTGTATTTTATGCAGTTTCTTTCCCTATCTCGCGAGGTAATACTTTGATTCGAACTCACAACTCTAGAACTTCATTGAATTAGGTTTGTGTTTGACTCGGATTTCCCTATGTTTTTTGCAGACAGCGAGATTAACTGGTTTGCTGGTACTGGTAAACACGGATTTTCTGATGGGGTTTTGAAATCTGCCACGTTTAACCACCCAGAGAGCTTCACTGTCGACACGAGAGGGAATGTTTACGTCGCGGATAGGCGTAATTACGCCATTCGGAAAATCAGCAAATCGGGTATCTTTCAATGACTTTTGTATTTTACTTTCCTGCTCGAACAAGTTATGAGTGAGTATTTACACATCCGAAAGCTAGTTCACTGGCTTCCAGTTCTTCCATGTCTTGACAAACATGTCGGCATTGATCAGGAAAATTTGGTTGATAGACAGAAATGAATGCTTGCAAGTTGAATTAGAAAATAGATCTTTGAGGCTAGGTCTGTTGTAGTTAAAAAAGCTCCTCAGGGGTCAGGGCAACCAAAGATAGTTCCACACCTTTGCATGAAGGGAAGACAGTGTCTTTCTAAGATTTTGAGTCCTCACTCCTTCATGAGACCTTTTAAATTCGTGAGGGCGACATAAACTAGCTTTGTCAGGCATAAGATGATCCCCTGACCTCATCATCGTCCGAACCCAGCTCCTCAGAAGCTAGCAACATTGTTCCACTTGAGGGTGACCCTTGGCTAGTTTCAGCCCAACAAGGTACGTAGATCATTTTCCCCAGAAAATTAAAGAATTACGAAATCTTTTTGGCTGTCTGGAAGGGGCAGTGAATAGAAATTATATCAATTTACTGATTTTTATCCATTTTACTCTTCTTGGCCTTAAGTGCACTTCTGCTGGTAATGGTAGCCATTGCTTACTGCTTAGTATAGAGTGATAAACAGGTCTTTTTCATTGACATCTCTAGGTGTGACTACAATAGCTGGAGGCTACTCAAAACGTCCTGGCAACATGGATGGACCTGCACAGAATGCATCTCTCTCTCATGATTTTGACCTTGCTTTTTTACCAGAAAGATGTATGTTGTTGATTTCTGACTATGGGAACAGTCTTGTCCGCCAAATAAATCTGAAGCCAGAGGATTGTGCGAAGGATTCTCATATTGATGGCTGGCAACATTTACCACACGGTACTCATGCAAAAATTTATTCATCCAATTTTATTTCTCTAGTTCAAGTTATTCATATATGGGTCATACATTGATTTTGGAAAACCCAAACTTTAGTTCATTTTATAAGAGTGATTGTTTTGGACCAATTTGTCAGTATAATCTAAATGGTTGCCAACTTGCCATTAGAATTTATTTATGCAAAAACCAATATTGAAAAATGAAACAGTTAACAACAGCTGCCTAGTGCAATTGGTGATGATTTGGTACTTCCAGCCCACATTCACCAAGTCCCTGGGCTGTGACCTTACCCATAACCTATCCAAAACAAAAAGTCTAGAAGAACTATACCTTCTCATTGGTCCATTTCAACCCCAATAGGTTGGGGGGGGGGGGGGGTCAGAATTGGGTAACGTTTGTGTTAATCCACAAAATGTCATTCTTCACAAGGAAATGTCATGTCCTCTTTGTAATTACGACTCATTTGGACCTGATGGTCTTGAGATCCACTTTTACTTGAGTGGCTGACCAACTTGAATTAAATGCTTGACCTTTGGATGTAGAGCTAACATGTTGACTTGTCATGCATACGACTCTGCAATTCGCACAAGTTTTTCTGATGAATTGGAAGGAGTTCAAAGAGTCATTATTTAAAATGTTTCACAAAATATGTAGTTATTGAGATTTAAACTCAGATGTCATAAACAGGTAGTAATGTGCCAACAACTTTTGTTTTGTTTTGCTCTTAAACTGGAACTGGTCTTTGTAGTTTTTGAGGAATGTCTCCACTATGACAAATTTTACTACTTACTGTTTTTCTTTTTTTGACTTTATACTGTCCCCAGGGGTTTTCATTTTGAACTTATATTCATTACATTAATTTCCCTTGTAACTACCTGGAGTTCATTGTTGGGGAACCTGTTAAATAATTGCACTGAGCATCTGAGTTTCGTATCATATACTATATAATTAAATAAATCTCTTTGTTTATATGCCTTGACTCCTCAAGTCCTGTCACCTCCCTATAGAATCCCAAGTTGAGTTAGAAAAATCCAGTCGACATGGCTATGTCGATCTGTCAGTTTGTTGTGAGTCTTGTGACCGACTCACTAGTCAAGCCTTATACTTTTTGTGTGATTTCAGCAAATGATCTGCTGTACACGAAGTCTCATTTACAGGTGCATTGTGGTTATGCATGGTAGTGATTTTGCAACATGCTTGGAGCTTTCACTGCTCCTAGTTAGATACTGCTCTGCACAATTCACAAGTTTCTATAACTCATGGTCTGTACACAACTTCATATTCCCAAATACTTGTCATAACTGAGATAATAGCTAGAATAAGTGTTTTAACAACTAAATTCGGCCAATATAGATCACTTAGCTAGTTTCTATTACTCATGGTCTGTACAGAACTTCATATCCTCTAATTTGTCGCATAACTGAGTTAATAACTAGAATAAGTGTTTTTACAACATTTGGCCAACATTAATTGGATCTTTTAACTTTGGCTATACTGGCTTAATCTGGTATGTTCTATTCGTTGTCCAAATCATTGTTTCTTCAATAGAGGGAACCACCTGTTAGAAAATGCTTTTTGGTTTATGGTCTCAACTTGGTTCCAATGTTTATTTACAAGTGGGTTAACCTTATCCCTTGGCCATTGATTGTGTGGGAGGAGATTCTTATCTTATTATTCTTTTTTCTTTTTTTCTTTTTTTAATTCCTACTGCTTCTATTTTTCAAGGTCTTGGACTGGGATTGGCGTGGGTCTGCATTTTGAGGGGACTTGAAGTCTTGGGTTTATTTGCTCTCATCTCATGTGTAAGTGTTTATTCTTAGTATTTGATATTTCATGAGGAAGTTGGAATGCTAAAAGTCTTAGAGACTTTTTTCAGATTGAACCACATGTACAGAAAGTTTTGGGTTGCAGCTTTATCAGCAGGATATGGAAACAATACCAACACGTCATGGGGAGACAAATACTGTTGATCGGCTCAGTCATCGGAAGTATAGTTGCCAGCTCCAGGTTGACCTTGCTCTTTCTAAGGCTTGTCAAGCTGTTCCAATCACGCCTCTCTCAAATATTTAGTGCCCACAGAGTTGAACAGCATAGTGTCTCAAAGGAACCTGTTAATTTGCTTGATTCAGATGGTGTAAATAACCACAAATTGACACACTCAGAAAACCAATTGAAGGATTTAATTATTCTTGATGGAGGCATGGGGGCATCACAGAAGGTGGAGGGCTTTAAGCAAGTAGACGATGAACACAAAGGAACTGGTGTTTTAACCGGAAGTCATGGAAAGGTGGATGCCATGAGGTGGGCAAACATTATGGATTTCCCAAACCAGTGTGAAGGGGGAAACCCCGTGGGATGTACGGCAAATTCAGCTTCAGGCTTAATTAAGAGGAAATGAAATTCTAAAGACATGGACAAGAAGACGACTTAGCAAAGAGTTGTATATATTTCCCATTTGATCAATGGTTTTAGGCATTTTGTATATAAATCTTGATGCCTTCAATTACTAGAACTTCATTTCTACTGTGGTGCTCTATACTACATGATTGTCTTGTAACACTGCAACAGGACCAGGAAATAACCCGTTTGGGGCCTTGTGAATTGTTAATTGTGTCCATAAGATTAGCCTTGTGGCAATAGGGCATCAGTGTTTCTTCCCGTTTTTCTTCTCTTCTTCCCAGACACATTCAAGACTTAGATGAAGTAGAATGATGGACTATTTGTCCCCTAGAATATTAAGAAGACCTGTTTTGGTAGCAATGTTGTGATGAATTTGCACAACAATAACATCTTCCAGCCCCCAGAATGATATTCTTACTGATAAACACACAACCCACTTTAGTTAGGCATGCATTTTTTGGTACTCATATGGCCGGTTTGTTGTGGCACAATGTAAGCATGCCTATGGTGGTTGGGCAGCAGCTTTGGAGCTTGAAGCTATTAGGGGCGGGTTGGTACTTGGTAGCTCGGTTGAGGCAGCAGCTACAGGTCAATTCAGACTGCCTGAGCCATATTAGCTTTGCAGGGTTACCCAATCTTTAGATGGGATGAGTTTTGGTAAGAGATATTTGGAGGTTGTCCTCTGCTCTTATAGGTTCATTTTCACTTTTTCCTTAGGGATGGAAATCTCTTTGCTGATTTTCAGCCAAAGGGCTTCTAAGCTCTCTTATTTATTTTGGTCATGGAGTGTTCTACCTCTGTTTATTGTTACTACCTCTGTGTTATCTTCCAGGTCTCTTGATTTACACTGTTTTAGTTAATTTATAATCGCATATTTTGACCAAAAAACACAACCCAAGAAAAGAACCTCAGCATTACTAACGCCATTACAAAATCTGTCAACATGACAAACCCATGGTTGGCTTTGGGGGCAATGCAAAGAAGTAATAACTTAGTATAAACTGAGGCCAAGCAATGTTTCTGCTTCTCCCTCAGCTGATAGAGATGCAATGAACTCAATGATTCCCCTTTAACTGTACACCATTTACAGTTCAAAAGATTGAGAAAACTACCGAGATAGAATTCTAGCACTTGTCAATTCTAATGAGAGCGTATACCAACACACTTTCTCTTTTATACAAAAGTAGCTCTGATTTTGATCTAATATCATTTACCGAAAATGGGGAGAAAACAGATACATGAAGGAGGTAAACTATTTAATCTATAATGGTAATTGGTAACTCTAAGAGAATCAACATTCCTTGAACAAAATCAAGCACAATAGCTGTCCTTAATTTATTCTTCAAGAGTTGTGCTGAAACTCCCTGTTCCCTGTACCTGTAAATATAAATTAACTAGAGAGGTGAAGAGAATGAAAACCTTACCTTTCATATGTTGTACACTCTTACAGATGATTAATGTCTAGTAGCCATGAGCATAACCCATATGATGACCACGAGACCTCATATTTCGAGGATCATAAATAGATTCTCCATAGTCCACAGCTTTTATAACCATCGCTTCACGTCGGCCAACTTGTTCCTGAACTGCCCCAAACACAATCTCATTAGTAGTCTCATAACTTTGTTCATAGTATGTTTTCGGGCCAGAAGAATAGTGCCTCTGGTGATGTTGCTGTTGCTGTTGCTGTTTCTGCTGTTGTTGTTGCTGCTGCTGCTGCTGCCTGTGGTGCTGTTGTTGCGGCAGAAAGTCACCATCCCAACTGCTATAGAAAGCTCGACTTTGCCGGAAATGATTGGTCTTCTCTGGGTCGTTGGTCATGAAAGCATAGGTCTTCCTTGGGGTTGGAGTCCTCACTTCTATAGACGGTGGTGGTTCATCTTCATCAGGTATCACAAAACTTTCTTGCAATGGCCAAGCATTTTGACGTTTTTGCTGCTGCTGGTACTGCTGTTGCAGTTGACTGGTCACTGGTTTCCTTCTAAAACCTGGGACTAATGCCCCAAATATTTCAGCCACAGCTGCACCAGTATTGACGAAAAGCTTTCCAAGTGATCCAAAGAAGCCTTCTTCTTGCTTATCTGTTTCATCATCAGTGGGGATTAATGGTGGCCTGACTGATGATTTCAGTGACTCCTCGTATGGGTTGGATGGAAAGCTTGTCTTACTACTTGCAGAAACCTATAAGAGCAAGAAACGAGTCAACTTTTCTATGTTCTTCTGTAGAGTATGAAGACCATTGTTGCAGACAGTTTGTTACAGATTTAGCAATGAGAGGAACAGGGATACCAAATAAAAAAATATGTTCTGTCAAAGAAATCAGAGGGAACGTTAATCACTCACATTTCGTGAGGAGACTATAGAACCCACTCTCCTTTGGAGCAAAGCCAACATGTAACCAAAGAAGCCAGCAGCAACCAGCACAGCGATTCCTTCAATAGAGGAATAGACTTATAACTTTATCCACGTCCGATATGAAAAGAACAAGGCCAAGAGTGAAAATAAACAGGCTGATCAATTTTACCTAAAGGAAAACCACTACTATATTGATAGGCACAGTCATCAAAATGCAGCTGTATCTCTCGAATAGCCTGGTTTCCTCTGTCTATGACAAGAAGAGAGCAACTGCTTCCGATATAGACAACATCAAAATCATTGGAGAACTTTGCATCTTCACTTGGCCCATCAACAAAGCCTCCTCCACGGCTCCATTTTCCTCCTGCAATTGTTGTAACCCCTGCATAAAGAAATTGAAGCAAGTCAAACCACTGAGGTATCATTCAGTGTGCAGTAATTCAAAGCCCAAAATTGAAGTCCAACAATATGGATTAAGCTTGAAATGGATATCAATACTTACCTCCATCACTGATTTTCCTGATTGCCATGTTCATGGTGTCTGCTATGTATATATTTCCCCTATCATCCACAGTAAGTCCTTTTGGTTGGTTCATCCTTGCTTCTCTAAGCCTCCCATCCACATGTCCAGAGTAACCTTCCGGTGATCCAGCAATCAGCTTCGGCCTGCTGTCTGTAGTTTTCCATGCATTCAAAATCCTTAATGAATCAAGTACTTTTCCAGTAATTTATTTGAACAACCTTTATAGAAAAAATTAAAAGAAGAATACACCAAGAAATTCAATATAATTACATCACATGTTATGAATGAATCAATAGCTTACACTATGGACCAACCAAAACAAGGGGAAACTAAATAATAAGGACCAGTTTATGTAACAATTCTTCAAGTTGTTAACAGAAATCCAAGTGAGACCAGAAGTATGAGAGACTGAAGAATTGTTAGTTATTAATTAAAGTGAAAATGCATCACTTGACTTACTTCACATAATTGAAATCATGAGCTGGGCCTCGTTCTAAAAGAATCACAGGGACCATGAAGTTCAGACAAAAGGCATAGACCAAAAAAAGCAACAGTAGTTTCAAGTAACAATGAAGTCTGTCCTTGAAGATACAAATTCTTACAGAAAAGGAAAAGTAACAAATTTCAAAAAAGATACAGCCAGGCATTTTGCATTAGTAAGTAAAAGTTCCATGGTACTTTAAAAAGTGGAGTTCTTGAGCAGTCGCATCTGACAAAAGCAAAATCAGGAACCCAATAATTTAAAATGAACTCCAGATTTGGTTGAAAAGCAAGCAGTACAAACGATCTAGAGGAATAAATCGTAAAAATCATTAACAGCAGAAATTATATGCACGAAATTCACACTAAAACACAATAGTCTAAGAACATAAGAGCAGGATATCAAGAGGTATACGATCCAATCAAGCCAGAATTATAAGCCATAAGAGAAAATTACACTTACAGCGGGACAATGGGGAGGATATCTTGTAAATGTTATTGTTAGCAGAGTCCAAAACCAGTAGCTCTCCATTTCGCGAAATCTCAACTGCGAACGGCTCGATTCCAAGCTTACTCCCATCAAACACAGTCTCTACAGTGTACCCACCTTCAAACTTCACCATTGGACGGCTAGAAATCGCTGAAAAAACCAAATCCAACAAATCGAGGACCATGGCAAGGAAAATCTCTCAGACTCAAAACACTCAAGAACCCATGGGAGGAATAGGGGAAGAAAACAAAGATAATGTACGTTCGATCTAATAACATTACCTGTCTTGGTGGTTGCTTTAAGTGACCACAACCATTTTACAAGAGCAGAGAAAGTATTGGAAATAGCCCCACCAACAATTCCTGCAAAAAAAAGAAAAACACAAGATATAGGGCTGCAATACAGGAAAAATTGAATCTTAAAAAGCTGGAGAGGTTATACATACTTGCAGGATCAGTGGCTGAAGTTGATGATGAGAAACATCCAAGAAAAACCATGAGAATGAAAGCCAAAACAAAGCCATTCTTCCCCATTAATCCCATAAACTCAAGAACCCACAAAGCAAACGAAAAGCTCAAATTAGAAGATTCAGTTTCAAACCCATCTGCATTCTCACAAACCCCATAAAACCCATCTGGGTGAGAGTAGTCTGAAGCTAAAAACAAGATGGACTCTTCGATGTCTTCAGCTAACCCCTCTCTGTTTTTTGGTAAAGCTTCAGCTAACCCTTCAAATGCTGTGTGAGGAGTGAGTGAGTGAGTGACCCCTTTGGAGTCCGGATTCGGCCCCTTCTTTTTCATAGAATCAGAGTTTCTGTGTCTTTAAATGGATTAGCGAAAAATGGAAAAGCGGCATGAAAGGAAACGACAGCGAATCATATGCTTTCCGCTATTGCCCATCTCTTAAACTTTAAAACTTAATCTTCACAATCACGCTTACCAAAAGACTCTTAATTACAGATTTTATATTTTTTTCATTTAAATTTAATGCCATGAAACTAAACTTCGAAGACTTGGCTCACAAAAGATCAAAACTCAGTTTTTTTTTTTTAGATTAAGAGTTGGGAAGTTGGGCCTTTAGCTGCTTTATTAATCTATCATTGACAAAAAAATTGAATTTCCTTAAAACCAAAGGACAAAGGCCAATTGTATATTTAAGTTACATATAACCGTAGTCATGAAGATATAATTATGATATGCATAAGCTGACATACTAAAGCAGATTTCATTCAAACATAGTAAATTTTGCCATAGAAGGATTTGTTCCAAACTCTCCCAAAAAAAGATTACACACAAGGGATTTTTTAATTTTTTTTTGATAAAGACACAGGGGAGATTAAGGGACTTAATACTCTAGCACCTTTGAGTCTACTTCGCTTTTGCTAACACAAAATGACCTTATCACCTTCTAATATTCAATAACATTTTCTTGTGCCTTATGGTTGGAATGCTTTATTGATCAAAACCTTCTTCTAATATCTTCATTTTACGAGAAGTATATGGGCCTGTTAGTATCTAGACCACTTTTCTTGGCATCATCACATACACTGAGAAGGGGTTTTTAAGGTCAAAGGGTGTTTTTATTAATAGAGGTATAGAATTAATCTCCATAAAGCCTATATTACCTGTGGAATGCCCCTTTTCATTCATCTCATAGTATATTTATTGCACACATTGATGATTGATTGGATATTTGCACTATCATCAACTCATGAATACCTACTAATACCCAATAGATGTCGAATTCTATTGAGTAGATTTAAGATCCTTTATGTGGCCAGATGAAGGTGAGAAAATAAGATTGAACATTTCTATTGATGGTTTTTTGAACCATCCTCCTAGTCCTACACACCTTTAAGGGTTTTTTTTTTTTTTTTTTTTTTTTGTTAATGCTAAATAAAAGTAGAATATCCAGAGGAATATAGGTCTTCATGCTAACAATGTGAGATCTATATCACATTCTCTCACACCTGGATCATGTGACTCTCCTGCAAAGACTCTTTATTTAACTATATGGACCACCATGAAATGGTTTCTCAAGTGTGTATATTAAACAAAGAAACAGATCCAACAGGATGATCAGTTCTTAGATGCCAAGAGTACAGACGAAGGCATCAATACATCCTTACATTTTTCAGAAAAAAGAATCAATAAATTTTTCAAAATTTTTTCATAAACTATTTTATTCTTATACTCACAACTTTCGAGGTGTCTTTCTTTGATTCCCTTTGACCACTGTTTTCTTCACAGTAACCATTCCCTGGGCTGCTGGTATAGAGATAAGCCTTCTACAACTAACCCAGAGATTTTAAGTAAGACCGTAAGATTCAAATGAAGCTTTCTCTCTACTGACGATTGGTCTTGTTCTCCAGAAATCCATAAACATAAAGAACAGAGGATACAGTTTCTGGGGAATCTTTCAGGAATTTATTTTGCTAAAAAGAGGGCATATCAATTTTTGTTTTTTTCTATTTGGTTAGAAAAACTATTTCTCACGTGAAACCTGTCTTCAAGATTTAATGATTTATAAAAAGCAAATTCTATAACGTGAAAGAATGCCAACATGTCTTGCATATCAGGATGAGATTTTGACTGAAGAGATCACTCACAGATAAAGAGCATTTAGTGACCACACCACATGATTAAGGAAAAGGGAAAAATGTTTCAAGATTAGATCCTTCTTCAGCCGTATCAGGTTGAATTATTTCTTTTTATTTTATTGAAAGATATAATATAACAAGTCTTTTCCAATCAGCTTTATTTAAAATTAAATTATAATACAAAGCATCATTTGAATTGAAAAATATGTTGAGACAAATGTTGCTTTGCTATCAACAATAAACCTTGATATTTTAACCCCCAAAAAAAATTATTACCTTAATATATGCTCAATAAAGAATCAATATTAGTCCATCTAAAAGGCTAGATTTTAATCATAAAAAAAAAATTGGGTAATCTCATAAAAAAAATCAATTGATGTTTAATTTAGTTATTCAAGAAGACAATTTTAGTCGTGTGACTTCTAAATCCAAACACAAGAGCACGTGAAATGATGATCAACTCTCAACGAAGTTAAAGTTAGATCCTCATAAATTTCCTTGGGACTCCTATTGATTCTTCCAATTCTAAAAATAACTGACGGAGTTCTGGTGACGCGATACACAGGGAACCTCATAGATAGAAAATCCCCGATCAAGTAGAAAAGCAAATCTATTAACAAGTTCAATCACTTAACTCCACAAACTCAACTCGAGTCTTGATCTTCTACTCATAGGGAGAAGAAATTTCTAATTTACATACATGGTGAATTATTGACACATGTACTGTCACAATGCAAGATTTTTTTTTTTTTTAATAATTTGCTAAAATACAACTTAACATTATTAATCATCATTATTAGAAAATCTTACTTTAAAATTGCACATATGTCAATAATCCAACCATGTGAATTTAAAAATTTTCTTTCCATATGGGTTGAAGATCCAGACTCAGTCAAGTGTGCCCACACAAGAAGCATAACTAGGAATGAGAAAGAATTGGGTTTTTCAGAACCCCAACCCAACATTAAAAGTATTCATAGACCAGCCCACGCCCAAACAAGCCTTGAGGTTGGCCTGAGACAAGCCGACCAGAGTACAAGAAGCACATACCTGAGGTGGTCAATATGTCATTATTCAAGTGCCACTGAAACCCTCAGAGCTATTTAACCATTGCAACTTCTTGACATACTTCGCTTCTGTTCACCTTTCTGTGGGTTGAATCTCAGTAAATTGTAGCTTAACTCTTCTGATGTTCATCTCCCCTAAATTTTAAAGATGTAAGTTTGTGACTCATTTCCTTGAAATTTCAACCATATAAAAAGAATAAATGAGAAAGAGAGATGGTGTCCGCTATACAAATGGATGGTGCCCCTAGTATCCAAATAACAATTATGAACATTGAAACCAATTACAAACAGCCAGCTGCACTCCCTGAAATGGCTATACACTTTCCCCAACCCGTGCTCCAAGAAACCAAGAAGCCCATGGCATACTGTTACTATCCACATCCAGAGCCAAAAGAATTTAAGGAGTTTTCAATGAGGCAAAATCTTAAACCTCTCTCTTCTCCCATGAAAACCAAAATTCAATTGCCAAACTCTACAATTCATCAGATTAAGTGGACACTAACTGTCACAATTTCTCCTACGATTCTTGGCGGATGATCTTCCCCAAGAGAATGCCAGAGAGCTGTTCGTCGAAACCAAAGACACATGAACAGAAGTGCTCCATCCTGACCCATCCATCACCCTGCTTTCCATATGAACAAACAAAACAGGCAATCCAGCATCTCAAGGTATTCTCTCAAAAGAAACTTGATGTTGGCCACTATATCTTGGTTTCTGGGTCGAAGCATTAGCAAGTCCTTGAAGCAATTTCACGACATCCACGCTATCGTCTAAATAGTACTTAGCTTTGCTTGGCTTCTGTCCAACAGTACATGCAAAGATTTCAGGAACTGCAGGGAATAATGGACCAGAAACTGTACTTAATATGCTCTCAAACATGTCTTCATCAGATCTGTCATCTCCAATGCACATGACAAAATCAGGTGGCTTCCCACCAGAGACCATTGTTGACAGAAGCTTCTCTGAGACCAATCCTTTACCTACTCCCTGCAGGTCAGGTCATCAGGCATTCAATACGGACATACAACAATTAACTAAAATGACATCAAAGGCTTGTAGATGATGCTATATGGCTATACATACCTGTGGTTTGACTTCAACAATATGCTGGCCTCTCTTGACTGCTACTGGCTCATTTGCAAGTACACTTTCTAGATGATCCAACAATTCTTTGGCCTGGCAAGCTCCAAAGTCAGGGTCTGCATCTTGATATTGCCAGACCAATGCGCTCTCCTTTGTCTCTATATAAGACCCATCAGTAGTCTCTGTGTATAATCTCATCACAGGTTCAGCAATTCGTTTCCAGTCAAGGTCAGCAACCAATGCACTGGTTTCCCAGTCGGAGGATTTACTCCACCTACCAAAAGAAGAAAATCGGAATTAGTAAATTCCAAAAAAATGCAATTTAGATATCAAACTAACTGTATGCCCAAGAACACACCAACGGACCAAAAGGCTACTTAAATGTATGCAACTATGAAGGAACATACCTTACGAAATACCCATGTTCAGCTGCTATTCCCAGTGTGTCACAAGGGGAAAACCATTCGCTCAGAGAATTCCGCCCTCTACCACTAATGATAAACACTGTGTTTTTAGGATCACTGCATAGGCTGTTTAGAAGAGAGATAACTTCAGGACTAGGGTTCTTATTGATAGATGTTTGGGACACAACAGTGCCATCATAATCCAGAAATATTGCCCTTCTATTGGTTCTCCTGTATGCTGATACAATGTGGTCGATGGACAATTTCCTAAAACTTGGAGAAAGAGAAACAACCCTAAAGCTCATACCAAATCCAATTCCCCAGCAACGTTTACTGTAATGATCTTTGCATGCTCTCTCAAGATCTTGAATGAAGCTGCGGGCCCAATATGCTACATCATGAGAACTAACATAACGGTAGTGCTTCTCATGACGCAATTGCTTCTCCGCATCAGGCATCCTAATAGCCAGATTTAAGGAATCAGCGACAGCATCAACATTCCAAGGATTAACCCTGATTGCTCCACTTAGAGATGGCGAGCAACCTACGAACTCAGATACAACAAGCACGCTTGTGCGAGGGGCTCCAACAGGGAGGCCAATAGCTTCATCCAACTGTGGAGTTCCCTGCCTGCAAACAACATACTTGTATGGGACCAAGTTCATTCCATCCCGAACTGCATTTACAAAGCAACATTCAGCAACTGCGTGAAAAGCAGCCTTCTCATATAGAGGAACCGGCCGATCAATGAGGATCACTGGGTTATAGCCTGAGAAACCATAGGTGTCATTGATCCTTTTGGCAGTTGAATATGTTTCCCTCTTTGCTTCCATTATGTCTTTCCCTATACTCCTTGCAGGTTTCACAATTTGGACCAGAATCAGTTGGCCCCGCAAATCTTGATGCTGCTGCAGAAGCTGTTCTAATGCTAGCAGTTTTAAACTGATTCCTTTAAATATATCCATGTCATCAACACCTACAATCAACCTTTTCCCTTGGAACTGTTCTTGGATCTCTTTGATTTTAACTGATGTAGCATCAAGATTCAGTACAGACTGAAGCTGTCCCATGTGAATACCAACAGGAAGAATTTTAATGTATACAGTACGGCCAAAGTATTCAAGTCCAATGTGCCCCCGCTTAGATTCATAGTCCAAACCCAACATCCTACTGCAACAAGACAGGAAGTGCCGAGCATAATCGAATGTATGAAAACCAATTAAGTCAGAATTCAGCAGTGCTTTCAAAATTTCATCTCTAACAGGCAGAGTCCGATAAATCTCTGATGAAGGAAATGGACTGTGAAGAAAGAACCCAAGCTTGATTCGATTAAACCGCCTTCTTAAGAAAGTTGGAAGTATCATAAGGTGATAATCATGAACCCAGACATAATCTTCCTCAGGGTTAATAACTTCCATGACCTTGTCAGCAAATATCTTATTTGCAGAAACATAAGACTGCCAAAGAGACCGGTTAAAGCGATCACCATGGTCTGGACAAATAGGCAGCATATAATGAAACAGAGGCCACAACTGTTGCTTGCAGAATCCATGATAAAAACTTTTCTGAAGGTCAGGAGGCAGAAATGTGGGCACACAATTAAAATCCTCAAGAAGTTTCTGGGCTACCTCTTCCTGTTCATTGGCATCTACATCAACCTTCAGAGAGCCCACATAAATAACCTCACATTCACCAGAGAAAGCATCCTTCATTTGTAACAGGAGTGCATCCTCATCCACACTAAAGCACCATCTGCCTGTTTCCACGTCTTTCTGAGCATGCAAAGGGAGATGATTTGCTACAATGATTTTCCGCTCACGGGATCCAGAGGAGAGAGCATCTGAAGCCCCATCAATACCACCCTCTCCATCTACATCAGAAATAATTCCAGGAACAGTCATCACACGCGGAAGGCCTCTAGGACTAGGAGTGCAAGTTAGATCCTGTAGGGCTCCAGAAGCCAAGTCTAAAAAGTTTGAGCACGATCTAGACACCATGGCTGTTGTAGAGATATTTTATCTGTATCAATACTACAAACTTGAATCAGGTTGCAACAATTGCCTTTAAATAAAAAAATAAAATAAAAAAGAAGAAGAATAAGAAGAAGAAAAAGAAAAAGAAAAAAAGAAAGAAAGAAAGAAAGAAAAGAAAGAAGAAAATAAAAGAAAAAAAGAAAGAACTGTCCAAATGATCAGAAAAGCAAAGAACTAAAAGATCCTTAATTATGTACCAGCACAATTTTTCCCATCAACCCACAACATTACTAATGCATACAATTAAGTTTTGTGTTGAAGGTCAATAGGATAATACAGAAATAACATCTCTCATCAACTAAGCAGCAAGAAAATCAAAGCATCATTTACAAATATTACATTATCTAGAATTTTTTTTTAATGCACTTTTATTGCATTGCGACGTAAATATCTTCAGAGTTATACATAACTCATACACTACCATTTATCTTCATCCCAAGCTAAGGGCTTTTTGCCTCCTGACGCAACAGAGAATGGATATACAACATGACCAGCCAAGATATGAAATATTGCATACTTCAACACCCAAAAAAGAAAATCATTCAAAACACAAAGCAACACCTCCCCAGTCAATGAGAGCAAGAAAGACTACCAACTGATAGCTTGCTGACCGATGACTTCACTTAAAGGCAACTAGCTTCACATAAGCCCAACACAGGAATGCAAGGAAAACATAATGCTGCAACAGAAACCTCATCACTTAAATAGGCATCTTCAAGAAGCCAAGCCTTTGCATCTAGATCAAGACCAGAGGTAAGGAGGAAGCAGGAACCACCCATGCCAAAGATAAAATAACAAAAAGAGCTAAATCTAGTACGCTCAACAGGAACTCCTAGAAGATTCACTATCAACAAGCAGCAGCAAAACTGACAAGGAAGGATTAAATGTAATTGAAAACCTGTAGTGAACCAAATCCAAAGTATCATCTTTTATTGCTTACTCTCAAATCTCCACAAAGCTTGACGTCACCAAATGCGTACAGACTGTGCATAACTGCTTGAATCCTAAAGCAAAACTTCTCAACCAACCTTATAATTTGAAGCATACAATTATAAAATAAAAGTTAACCCCCAATCCCTATGGTCTGTCATGATAATCAGTAATATCCAGTGTCTTATGCATAAAAATGAAATAAACATTTAAGCAGTAACTTTGCCCTCACTAATTTCTCTCAAAGGCCAGAAAAAAAATCCCATAAAAAGAGGAAGGAAGAAGTACTGATTACCAGTGAATCATCAAATGAACAGAGCATCACCAAAGAAGACATTAACATGACAAACAAACTAAAGGTTTCTGTAATGTTGTAGTCACAAACAATGTCTCCCATACAATATGCTCCAGATGCCAATAATTCTAAAACTCAAAACCATTCCTAAAATCATAAATTTTATAAATCATCAAACTCACATTAATCAATAAGCTAACCACTCTTATCACTTGCCTATTTTTGCTACCATGGAAAACAGAAAAACTTCCACTAGAAGATTCACTAAGAACAATTTCATAAATTGGGTGTAATCTACATCCAAGTAATCCTTTAGTTCTCATAAAAATTAAAACGAGACTTCATTTTAGTGAGAACAACGTACTAAAAGTGGAATTGATAATAATTTGCAAAATGCATAACCAGGAAACCTAATCATAATCATGCATATGTACGCTCACCAGAAACATGGCAAAAGGCTTTAGATGGCTTCAAAAATCCGTGTGCAACTGCAACAAGTTTTACTTGGGTCTAGCTTGTTTCTCATTTGCAAAAACTACCCTAAGATTAGTCTGCATGAAGTAACACCCATAAATAAATTTTGGGTTTATGTCCACGAAACTAGATAGGAATATCACCTGGTCGAGATGAATAGTTCCTGATAGATTTTCAAGAATATAGAATATCGTCAAAGATTTTAACTCAAGAATTTAAATTGGAAGCCGTCCATTCATACCCGGTTAACTTTCCAGCCTTCCATGTATATCCATTTTCTATTAACAGAAAACAAGGTATATTTAGAATATACGATACTTATCTATGCTATTTGTGGAATTGATACCGTAAGCCGATTTATGAGTACATCAGGAGATTTGATATGCATAATTCATCTACTTTACTTTCCTTTCCTCGTAGAAAAAGCGACTTCTTGGCGAAACAATGGTAGTAGACATACGGGACCTGCCGAACCATCTAAAATCCGATTTTCACTTGATTTTATTCCGAAGTCTTATAGTTTCTAATTCTAAATTAACAAAGATGAAGAGAAACTTGGACTGTAGAATCACAAGAACCAGGATTTCCAGCGCCAGATTCAAGCTAAAGAGAGAAAAAATATATAAATAAAAAGATAAAGTAAACCTCCAGATCTCAAAGTCTGAAGCCGAAAATTCAAAATGGAAAACGATAATAGAAACAAAAAGGAAATATCTGCAAATAAAACGAGAGCCGATCTCAAAAATATCAACAGCAAGCCGAAGGCAACGAAATACAACAACGAGTTGTCCTGTAACAAAATGAAACCAAGACTCGATCAAGGAGTTTCCATCAAAGCTACTACAATTCGCCAAAGGTGATCGTTATAAAACTCTACACGAGAATTCAGGATAAGAAGAACATGCTTATAATTCAAACAGGAAAAAAGAAAGGAGAAAACGCACAAGAACATCAAATATCACATCAAAAACTGGTACAAGAACACTCAGCAGCCTAAAACAGACCTGAGAGATCAAGAAACCGAGCGTCACAAGTCGCACAACTTCAAGCTTTAGGTTTCAACTGAGAAACAAGAAACCTCAGATCGACGTTTTCTCAGTAATCCGACGAAAATGTGACGGTTTCAGAGTTCGGAATTCGCCGGAAAAGCACTGAAAGACCGTTCTTCCCTTCTGCTCTCGCAAAGAAGCGAAACAAATGTATAGGGGAAAAAAAATTAAAATAAAAATGTATATAAGAAGAAGCCCACCCCAGGATAACTTTTTTTATTAATTTTAAATAATGGGAACTTAAATAAAAATTTACCCGCTTGGGTTTCGAAATTTTCATTCTTGTCGATCCGTTTTCCACGTGTACCCCTAGTACCGTGCATTTATTACGATATCTACCCTTTCTCTGGATAAGTTGGTTGACTTAAAAAAGCATCGTCCCCACTTTTTTTTTTTTTGGTAGGTCCCTTAGTTATATATATATTGGAATTAATATCCATATCCATATCTTAAATAAAATAAAATAAAAACAAACTCTTAACAGAATTCCAATTGTTTAATCGTGGAGACATCTTAAACTAAAAGTAATTAAGGAAATATATCTTCGAAGAACTTATATGGAATCATCCAAAGCGTATCAAGATAAATAACAGCTAATATTGATCATTGATTCATTTCTTTCAGATGCACTATATAAGTAAAGAAATTTCTCCTGGATTTATGACTATGCTCTTGCGTACTCGATATGGCCTTTCTGTTACTTTGATAAATGAGGATAACTTAAAGCTAAGCCTTCACCATGAGAATTAAATGTTTATTTAGGGGTGACCTAGCAAAACAATATATCTTGTTGGCTATAAATTTTTCTTAAATTATAAAGTTAATTATTGACTAATTACATATAACTAAATACAAAATGTATGTAAATTTGAGGATCTAGTCTATCTAAGACCATGACCTACATATGAATCATGCACCCCTTGTGATGTGTCACATTGACACATTAATGCATACGTCAATTTATTAGTTTGTAACCAAGTTTAAATTCAAAGTTCAAATCTTGACTTCCAAATTAAAATTGAATTCAACTGATATCTAGTGGCATTTTATATCATTTTTTTTTATCTCTATTTTCCTCTCATACTTATCTCCATAGCTAGCTGTTATGACTCCACTTATGTATCATACCATGCTTGCTTGATTCTATCATAAGAAAACCAACATTATCCTCCAATTCTGTCACTCTGTCTTTGACAATTTATAAATTTTTCAATGTTTTATATTAAATAACAAAATATTAGGCACACATGAAAAATGAAAAAATAAATAAATAAAAAAATAGGAAAAAAAATTAGGTCAAAAAGATTGAACAAGATATATGACACTTAAAGATAACTCCTCCCCAGTTGACTCCCACTAAACTTTATTATATAAATATGGTAATTTATTTATGGATAAGGGTTGAAAAGTCACTAATCCATTACCATAAACAACACAAAATGCATTAGTTGTATACTAAAAAAGTCATACCACCTAAGGAAATTGAGTAATGGCTAAACAATATATAACTCATTTTTATAATGGTTAGAATTGGCTTAAATGTGAATTAGGATTGTAACATGACGAGTTAGGTCAAATTTTTCAAAATCCATATTAAGTATATATTTACCCTCACGTTACTTCAATGCCTAAAATTCTTATCTTTAACCTTGAATCTTGGCAGGTCAAGCTAACGTAGCCTCACCGCTGATTGTCGGTGTTTATACAAATTCTAGACGGGTTGACCCTGATTGGTCCTGTACATGCCCTTGATTTGTTCTTTCTCCTATATAGATATATAAGAGAGGGAGGGTATTTTAGGTATAAAATATTAAATGCTGGAATTTTTTTGGGGGTAAAGACTAATGAATATTGGTGAGGGTAGATGTGGATTGGATATATGCTGGCTGAAAGCCAATGACAGCTGGGTTACGACTTTAGGTCTTTGTGGGTGAAATTTTCTTTTCCTGGATTCTCCTAAAACCCATTTACCCAGGTGAAAAAAAAGCAGCTTTTTACCACTTTTTCTTGGGGTTCTCTATAACAAAACGACCCTCCGGCTCGAGGAGGGGCCATTTGAAGAACCGAAGACTGACTCGGCAACCGTGACCGAGACCGCACGCGTCTGCCCAGCTGGCATTTTGGTTAAGTATGCATTTCCCTAGTCTCTATCCGATCGTTGTTACTATTTTGCCCTTTCCAATTGGTCTGGTTCGATTTTAATCCACTTGAACCGGGTATGTTCATACTGGTCTACTAATTCGTTGGATTCCAAATCATTGGCAGACACTGTTAGTGTACGGTTCTCGATGTGGATAAAATGGCAAACCTGTAATTTAAGTAAAAGAGAGTGGCTTTTGATGATGTCGATGTCCGATGTTGATAAATGAGGGTAGACAGGGATTTGGATTTCTACCTTTTTCATGATTCGCTTTTTCGGGTTTTCCAGTTTCCAATTTCCTCGTCCCGTTTCTCCCAGCCACTAGCAATCTCGTACGGACGTCCCCACGTGAGCAAAACGCGAAACTCATCTCATCTTATCTCTTCCGGTTTCTCCAAAGCACAAAGTCTACGATCTGACCCACAGTGGGTCCCATTGCACAAATGAACGTTTTCGATCGATCCACGTCATCCGCTAATTACCGGATGGAGGGTCGGATCTAGTGCAACGTTTCGCACCACGTGAGGAAATTGATAATTTAACCGTTTTTGGTTAGACACGTTTCGGTAGACTCAGACATGGGAAGCAAGCAAGCGCGGTGGACGAATAGGTTATAGTGGGTCCCACACTGGTCGGGTCGCCGCATTTCACGGCCATTTCTAGGAAGGCGTGCGAGGGTTTGATAAAAAAGCCTTTGTGCGTGGAAGGTGCAGTGAGGAGAGTGGGGTCCACCGTCGTCCCTATCCAAAACCTCCCCATTGTGTGTGGGACCTACATTGGGATGGAATGTTCTAAGCGTATCTTTCACGCAGTCGGCAGTTCCTGTTCCTGCCCTTTATTACTTGTTTGTTGCCGTTTCCAAATGAATGAAATCCTTCACTTTCCCATTCAAATTTTCCACCGTTGATACAGGATAGGTGGCTATAGATCTGGACCACCCATCGTATCTAATGATGTGGATCTAATATCTTTATGAATGGTTGAGATCTTTACTTTTCTCCTACTTTAATTTAATTTTTATCGTATTCTACTGTTTGTTGGTAAGGAAAATAATTGGCATATTGCGAAAACAATAGGGTTGGTAGACTGATAAAGATTCATACTTCTCAGTAGAGAGGTCATAGGTTCGACTCTTGCAGATAGTGTCTCCCCCGAGGATGTAATCAAGTTGCGTGAAAGCTAGCCTAGATGAACCTCAACTTTCAAAAATATATATATATATATATATATTTGACACATTGTTAGCCAATCTAAATATTTTATATTATTCTTTTTCATCCTATAGTAAAACTCAAGGGAGTAATTTATTTTTTATAGTGAGAATAATAGCTATAACCTTTCTACATGATATTGTATTTTATGTGTCATTAATTATACATATGCATGATGGTTTTCTGTTCATGAATGATGTGCATATTGACTCTTTGTGTTCATGTTAATTACTATTATATTTCTTTTTAATCCGTATAATTGAGAATTCGTATTCCATTAAGCATGACTTGGTACCTTGTAAGACAAAATAATTATGAAGAACTTGCTTAGATTGAAATTGAATGAAATTATATAAAAAAAAAATCAATAGAGACAAATAAATTAGTCAATATCTTTATTATTATTATTCTTGTTTTATTATGTTTTTCTTGACTTCTAAAAACATAATGGACACAGTTGGTTTCATGTTGAGAAAAAATTTGGATAATAAATAGGAAAAAGTCTACTCTAATGAAATTAGGAGTTGACAAATAGAAAATAGAAAGGATTGACAATATAATGGTGAAATTTTTTATTTATAAAGAAAAATAATTGTAGATAATTTTTTTTTTTTGGTAAAAATTGTGGATAATGTTAGAAAATGGACTTATCGATGAGACCTATGAAAAAGACTTAAAAAAGAAGAAGAAAAGTATACATCACAAGAAAGTTAATAAGAGACTCCTCCATATTTCACCCAATTATACCATGAAAGGGTGCTGGGCAATTTTTTAAAGTAACCTTTCAATATTGAATCTTAAATAAGCTTTATTTTGCAAATTAATCAGCTCAAATTATATCCTAGAGTAATGCACCTTGAGATCATGATGTGCATAAGAAAATAATAATAGTTCACCATCATGTCTTCACAATTTGTATTATGTACGTGCACTTAACGATCATTTTTGTTAATACTTTTATCCATAATTTCATTGATTCCATGTTGATGTGAGTTTGAATCTTCAGTAGGTCTGTGCTTCGCTTACATCTTTTTACCACATATTAAGAGGAGAGTCTACTTTTAAATTTTGACAAAATGAATTAGAGGTGAAACCACTAATAGGTCCTTTGTAGATTTCGTTTTTAATGTATAATCAAGAGATACGGAGAGAACAAAGAACTTATTGACATATAGAAAATATAGACTTTGTTGATGCATGAGTGATATAGGCTAAATAGAACGAACCAATATAGTCCCACCACATCCACAGAGATCCAAACAAACTCTGGTCGAACCAAGGATAATGTTACAAACAATTTGCAAATGAATGAACTTCCTTGAAGTTAGGAATTAGAATCCTAACCAAGTAGGAAAGCTTGGATTAACTTATAGAATTTTTTTTTTTTGGTAAACCGATCTTCAATTAAAAGGGGGGCAAGCAAAAGCCAAGATATCCTGAGTATAGAGTTCAAGAAGCCAATGAGTGGAATTAGGTCAAATAGTCCTACTTGCCACGGACTGGGCTTTCCTAGCTAGATTATCGGCTACAGAGTTAGCCCATCTAGAAATAAAATAAACCGACCATGACGGTTCCATCAAAAGAAAGTGGCGGATGTCCTTGACCACACAATGCGCATCCAACACCACAGGACAAAAGGGGTCCTCAAAGTAATGAATCAAAGCCTGAGAATCACTTTCAAAAGCCACGTTCTTCAAGCCACCATTTTTCGCCCAAATCACAGCTTCCCTGAGAGCCATCGCCTTTCCATCGAGTATAGACGAAGGAACAGAAGGAATTGAAATCGCGAATAGGCAAGATCCGGAAGTCCAAATAAACTACTACCTCTCGAAAATAGAGTTCAAAATGAATTCATATACTACATGGCTCAGGTAAATTCCATTATAAAATGACAAATCCAAATCGAGAGAAATGTACATTCTTAAGAGGAATCACTCCAGCTGATTTCCTATTTCTTATGGAATACTCGTCTAACTTGACCTTCAGAGGTGTTACTCGACCAATCCGATTAAACACATTCTTGCAGGAACATCTAATCGTGTGGACGAACAGAATTCTATAGCAACAATGAGTTACACCAAAAAAACTATAGATATATTTATCCTCATTTGGATGTAAAGTGCTGTCACGATCTCCTCATCCAACCAGACAATAGTTTTTTTCATAAAGGCTACTAGACACTACTCATAAGTCATACCACCTTTGGTGAGACAGCATGTACAGAGATGAAAGGATATTGGAAGTTGACCTCCAAGTGTAATAATTTATAAAGAGAGAAACAATAAATAGTTTTGGATTATGTGATAAATTAGAGTTGACTTGTGTATAAATGTAATAATAAATCCATTATTTCTCTTTATGAATACTTAATACGGAAATGAGCACTTCCTGTGTTGCACCAAACCTCACCTCACGGCAACGAATGAGAAGCAAGAGAAAATTCCAAGTCCACTCAAAATTCATGAACCTTTTGAGTTGTTTGGTTCCATTTCTCCCTCTTTCTGTGACACGTCAAGAATATTAGAAGAATATAATTGACTTTGGTTCACTTCCCATTACTTCAAAGAATATAGTTGACTTTACTTAACTTCACATTGCTTCAAATGTTAATTAAATCTCAAGAAGCCGGTTCACTTCTCACGCTTATCTGGTCAAGAATTTGAAATTTTTTGAAATTGAAGATAAAGTTTAGAGTATTTTTTACCCCACTTAAGTTGGAGTTTGGATCATCTACCACGTATGTGCTTAGTCAACTATTGACCACAAATTATAAGTAATGAAATTTTTTTACTTGTGGGCCCCACATAGCTTGTGGTTGTAAAACAGTTGGAAGAAATGATCCACACTCCTTAGTTTGACCAAAAATATAGTCAATTCACTTTTATGTGACTAAAATTACATGTTTTTCCTACTAGTCAATTTGAAAAATTACTAGTTATTCAATGTTACTTTTTTTTTTTTTTTACATTTGCCCCTCTTTCGTTGCTTGTTGTGGAAAAAAAAAAAACCCTAGCACCGCTCTGAAGAAGATCGTTGCCGCTGGGCTCTGAGGTGGAGAGACTCCATCTCTACCCCTAAACCTTCTAACCTGTTACCTCATGTCCCCTCTCCCTCTCTCTGCCTCTTTGTTCGTTTTTTTCTTTTTTAATTTATTTTTTTACTCCTATTCTGCTCCATCGCCTCCTCTCTCTCCCTCCATCCCCACCCCTGTTAGCTTTCTCTCCGCCTCTTTGTTAGTTGTCTCTACCTCCACCTCAACCCCTATTCTGCTCCTCAGCTCCCTCTCTGCCTCCACCTCTCTCCCGTGATCGGTTTAGAGAGAGAAAAAAAAAGTCTCACTTTTTCATTCTCTCGTCTCTCTCTATTTGCTTTCTCTTTTCTCCAATCAGTCTTCCGTGACCGGTTTGGAAAAAAAAATCTCTTAGTTTTCTTTTTCCCCAATCGGTGTAAGCTCAAGTTATTAGTGGGGAAAAAAGAAAGGAATTTTTTGTTTTTTCAAGTTCATGCGAGATTCGGTAGTGCATTCCGCAGATCATAAGGTTTTACGCGGGAGCTGGAAGTATCTCTCGTGGATCTAGAAGCTTTGCTACTGCGAGAATCTTGTGTTGCTAGTCGCCGTCGGTGTGTCTTCACCATGGTTGTTGTTTCCACCCTTGTGGCGTGTCGCCTATTCAGGCATTTGTGATGGAGGATATGTATGTCGTATTCTTTATGCTTAATTGGTGTTGTAGTTGTTACAACCATTATTCTAAGGGCTTGAGCCCGAGCCATTCCTTTGCCAGGTTGATCTTGTCTATTGTATGTATGACATTTGGTCAATTTCCAGTCCTTGATTCTGATCAAACCATGTGTTTTCATGCATTTATCTTTCGTATTTTTTTCCCCCTTTGACATGTTTGTATTCCCTTTCAAGTTCATGAATGAAATTTTTTCTCTTCGAAAAAAAGGGATAATTACTGTTGCCTCCTTGTACTCTGATTTTATTACTACTTTATCCCCTCTATTTTTTAAGATTGTTAATCCAACCTTTTAACTTTGTCTAAAATTACTAATGCCCCCTTCCGTTAAGTTCAGTTAGTTTACTGATGATGTGGCATCTATATATTTTTTCAAAAACCCAAAAATAACCCTACAATTATCTCTTTACCTATTTACTCTTTGCAAGTTATAATACTATCCTTAATTAACTATGGAAAAAATTTAACTTTAAATTAAATTTTCTTTTCTAAAAAGAAACTACCGATTAAAGAAAAATACTTGATTTTTCTTCTCTAAAAAGAAATTGCCGAATAAAGGAAATATGTGATTAAATAAAATTTAAAATAGAAACTAAAATATTAGGAAATATCAAATGTAATTCAAAGTTGAAAATTGAAAATCTCCTAATATATGCTAACCATTGTACAAAGTGTGTGGTCCCACCAAAGCCAAAATTTATTATAAAATATAAGATTTTAAGATAATTGACATTCAATATAATTTCTAAAAATGAGGATGATGTTATATTTTTTAACTTCTTAATTTAAATGAAGGGCAAAATAGACATTATATATTTGATGTTAACAACCACTTAACACAGTTAGAAGTGAGGGGGGCAACATTAATTTCATAAAGAAAGAGGTTTGATTAGTAATAAAACTAGAGTACAAGGGTTAATAGTAATTATTCAAAAAAAATTGTTACTTTTTGATAATTTACTATTAAGTTTTTAAAATTTTTAAATGTTTTAAGACCAAATGTCCAAATGCCATTACCCTATCATATTACATTGTTATCCCTAATATTCAATTCCCACAACGTCCCTCTCTTGTCGAAAACTACCCACCACCGCCCCACTTCCCCCTTACTGATGCAACTCTTCCCCACCACCGGAAGTCTCACTGATTAAGTGACAACGATTGTTTTCACTGATGGATCAATCTTTCTTCCTTAACCATAATTTGAACCCTAGATCTTCGGGCATTTTTCATTTCCTTGGCTGTTTTGCAGGTTTTAGATAAAAGTTTCAGGGATTAGGTCACTCTGATCCAATCGAGATGCACCTTAATACGACGTTTTCCGCATGTTTTGCAGGTTTTAAATGGAAGTCACTGGCTGAAACTCCCCGATCCAATCAGGTTTCAATGGTTTGTTTCCGAAATTTTGCAGGTTTTTAACGGAAGCTGTAAGAATTGTGTGAATCGATCCGAAGGAATCAGGTCAGGTCCCATCACTCGATTCAATTGCAACTGATTCAATTCCAAGTCGATTTGAAATTGATTCTGTTCTAGGACTTCTGGAAATTCCTGGAATCTGGACTTCAAAATTCTCAAACAAACTCATGATTGTCGGTTGGAGAAACTGAAACATCAGTTGGAATCAAATCTTTGAATCTGAAATAAGGAGAACAAATGATTCTCTCATTACCGCGATATTCTAATGAGTTACAGTTTTCATCTATGATCTATTGATTCATAAAAGTTTGATGGAAGAGCACATAAAATTCACATCTCCATTCCTAGCTCTGTTTGCTTCTTTGGGTTTGGTAACAGAAGGGGTGCAGCAGCAGTTGCTCCATCCAATGGTAGATGAAAAAGAGGTAAAGCCTAAATCAAGTGAATAGGGAGTTGTTTTTGTAAATTTGAAAAAAAGTAAGTGAGGTTTTGTAAAATAGAAAACTTATATTTCTCTTCGACCTATGGGCAAAATGGTCATTTTAATTTTAAAGTTAACAGAAAAATATCATTAGGTAGTCGTAATATTTTAAATTAATTAGTGTGGGCAGTATGTAATTTTCGCCTACAATTTAGACCTAATTTAAGTGGACAACATGACAAAAACTCTAAAATTTAATAATTAGTATATATTTAATTAGTTATAAAACTATCCTTAGAGAATATAGTCAAAATGCACATAAATTGATTTGAATGAAACTTAACTAAAAAAGGAAAAAAAAGAAAGATGTTTTGTCACTTTGAGTTAGGCAAGGGTTAGCATGCGCGTACAAAATAAAAAATGAAAAAAGTCAAACAATTATATTTTAGAGAAGGAATATGCAAGCTGAGTTCAGATCCCTTATAGGATCAAATGCTTGCCGTTCTTCTAAAATTTCAAACATGTGGAGATGATATCACTATATTTTTTTTATATCTTAGCCAATGCGCATCACGGTTTAGTACTTCTGATGAGATCCCAAATGAATTCTTTACAATATAGAAGATGCAACTCATGAAAACATTTTTGGGTAGCATTTCGACCTTTGAATTGCTTTTTCCAAGTACTCATCTCTTTTTATCTATAGTAAAGGATAAGGAGACATGAGAGTGTGAACAAGATAACATATATATAATTGGATTTGATGGTTCATTCAATGCCACCATGGATAAGGTTGTTCTTCAATTCGATAAAAGTTAAAAGGTCATTCATGCATATGAGGGTGATCAAGAATTCAAGAAGTCCCATTCAAGCTTCTTTTGCTTTTGACCTAATTTTCCTTTTTGGAGTGAGGTTTTGGCCTCTCAATCTCTCTATCAAATGATAACAAACAACAATACAAGACAAGATTAAGCTAGTGCGATTAGATAACATTCTTTTTTCCTAATAAGAGAATTTTTTTTTTTTTTTTTTTATGAAATTGCATAAAACTTGTGGTCAAATACAAAGACCATATCAAATGGACCATGTCACACTTTATATTACAAGTTTTGGGTTGTGATAAGGGAAGAATCCTGAATGGACCACATCGAAAACCCGTTAGACTCGATCGGGTTCAGCCGGAATGAGGTCAAACTTGAAGAACGAAAGATATGGTATGCGCAACAAGGAAACCAACGACAATATGAGAAAGGTAAAACTCCTAGTTTAGGTGGAATTTGGAGACACAGAAGGAAATGAGTCAGCATAAAGGGAGAAGTCAATACTCTTCGAGATACCCAAATCCTAAAGGAATTCAAACTCTAAGATCAAATTAACCACAACTCCACAAGTAAACCCTTCGAATAGATCCGACGATCCACATTTCGAGGTAAAACCTATAAACCCTGCACCCAAGCAAGGCCAAGGTAACTTTATCATACCTTTTGTCTATGTGATTTTTCGTTTTCACTTTGCAACTTAGTAGGGCTATCTGAGTGGTGCAATTACTGATTTGATTGTCGGAGGTGGCTTCCCGACTTGTGGTAGGCCTGCGTTCAACCCTCTTTGAGGTACGTACCGGTCATTGCTTATTAAACAACCCATTATGATAATATGCTAATTATTTTGATAAGGACTTTATCTACTGGGCCCCACGGCAATATTAGGTTTAGGCTGCATTTGGTAGCCAAGAAAAGAAAAGCCAATTCTGAAAGTTGAGGATTATTTTCTACGTTCCAAACATTCGAGTAGAACCAGACCACCCCTTTCCATTACAGAAATAAACAAATAATAAAAAATTAAAAAAATTTCAAATAGTAACAATAATCCATTAAATTAGTATTATATTTTTCAGTTATGAATGCAATACTATAATCGGTAAGTTTTTTTCTTTTTCTTATTTTGAGTAACCACTAATCAATACTATTATTGGTAAGTTAAGTAAACGCTAATGAGCGTTCACCCACGCTTGATCACCGCATGCCACGTACCATTAGTTGATTCCTAACCAGTTGCCGCCACGTGTCATTCTCTTCAACCATGTACGTCAGCATATATCACTTACAATTTTGAAAAACACAAAGGGAAATATTTTAGTTTTAAATAATGAAGATTTAATAAATCTGATTTGACTATTTTTCCAGTCGTACATAAAAAAGCCATAAAATGTTATAAAATAAGAAGAAAAGAAAAAAAAACCCAAGATTCCTTAATCAGCTTTGCATGCACTTTGCTATGGGCCATCCCAATCCGAATGTCGAGGTTCATGGGCTGGGCCTTTGTTATGGGCCATCACTATCCCAACGTCTCCGTTCATGGGCTGGGCTTCTGTTCTCAATCCCATTTTTTGGAAAAGCCATGTGACAAAAACAGGTCCTAATCCATTGCATTCCACAAAAAGATTCCAGCATGTTCTAATCCAGAAGTAGATGAGCATAAATTTCTTCAAAAATGATCTCTGAAGTGCTATAGGTCAAGCAATGATAAAGTCCTTGAGAACCAAAAGCTGGCTGCTGAATTTCATTTCCAAAATTATAAGTTACAGGGGTGGGTGTGTTACAGGCATTGATAACTACAAATGATGATTCCATCACATTCTGAACAATGTAGACTTGTGAGACACTACATCCCCACCATCAATGCCATTCCTTAACTCAGAAATCTGTAGCTTGGAAGTTTTCTTTTTCTTTCTTCCCAATCTATGATATACACAAACATGATATAAACAAAAACATGTAGAAACCAAAGTCACACATTGCAGATCATTGCCACCTCGAGGATAGATGCATGAGGGATTTTATGAGCATATGATGGCCCCCTGCTGTTCCTCCTCAAGAAATCATACCCAACATTGATCACCAACCTCTTCATCAAGCTCGAACCACGTCTAGCTCTTACGTAAGAGTGTCCGAGTATGAATGCCAACCCAGCCTCCCTTGCTTCCATCAGATCCCCAAGCTCCTCCTGTGTAGCATTATCGATCTTTGGGTTCTCAGGCAACACAAACCTCACTCTTTTCCTGTGCACCATTGGAGAATGTACTTCCTTCACCTCCGAAGGACCAGCAGCTTCAGCTCCATTTCCGTCTTCACAGATACGTAGCCCTTCAGAATTTGTTGCAGATGTTCCAACTACAGTCATTTTCTCATCATACTTCTCCAAGTCCACCCCTCCTCCGCTGGGCTCTGGTTTATCCGAGCGAATAAATTCTGCTATGCTAAAAACAAGGTCCTTTTCAAACTCTAAATCATCCTTGTGCACATCACGGTACCCATAACGTGCAATGCACCTATAAAGCCTGTGCTCTTTTGGGCCAATCCGGCCCACAAGGAACCGTTCCTCAGGCCGAACGTGTGGAACAGGGACAGATTTGACACAGAAGAAGACCAGAATTTGGTGGAAGGCAGGGAGGTTGGTGACAAAATGGGAGAAAATTGCAGGGATTCCAGACACAAGCTCAGTGTGTATAAGACCAATGCCCTTGACACGTACAATCCCCAGACCTTGACCCAAGGTCAGTAGCCAGTTGATAGAAACCTTGTTTTGGACATCAAATTCATATTTCTTGAGTGTGCCGTAATGCCAAACATACATGACAACCAAGAAGGTGAAGGCAAGAGCAATAGGGAGCCATGCCCCTTCAAGGAACTTGATAAGGGAGGCTGAAAAGTAGAGTGCCTCAACGGATCCAAAGAAGAATATAAAGCAAACAGCAAGCAAGACACTCTGATTCCACACAAGAACCATAACCAGAGACATCAGGCATGTGGTGACTAGCATGACAGTTATCACCGCCAAGCCTGTTCAATGAAAAATTTATAATAGTCAGGAAAAGTCTAAATCAACAAAAAAATCAATTGAAAGGTTCTCCTATTGCTTCTTCAATACTGAGATCCTGGACTAAATATCTGTTTTTGCAGTGTAACCTCTGTTTCACTGGTTAAGTTTAAAATCGCTACCAATAAAGAATTATAATGAGATAGCTATATTTCTCTTAAAAATTGGTGTTGGTCGATCATCTGAAAATGAGATAAATTCTATAAAAAAAGGTCAACCCAGTAGGAATATTCAGATGATCGTCAGACAACAACATCAATTCTCTCGAATATAAAATACATAATCAATTCAAGCAGGAATATTCAGATGGAATTATTTTAATCATGATAGCATACCTGCAGCATTACCCATACGTTTTGTGTCCCTGAATCCAATTGTAACAGCCAAGCATGACAGTAGTAAAATCCAGTTGATTTCAGGTATATAGATCTGCCCATGTATTTCAGATGATGTATGAACTATTTTGACCCTTGGGAAGCAACCCAAAGCGGAGCATTGCTTGATGATTGAGAAGGTCCCTGTAATTATGGCCTGGCTTCCAACAACTGCTGCAAGTATGGCTATTGCCAGAACTGGCCACCTAATCCTCTCTAACACAATAAATTCGTCCGCTCAAATTATTACAAAACACCATTACTATAATTCAGTTGCTTGCCTCTATCAGAAAAAACAAAATAGTTACCTGGTACGGATACATAAAATCCAATCCGGTAGACACTTTCAATGGTGTGATGCTTGGACAGATAAGCGGCTTGTCCCATATATGCAAGTATCAAGGATGGATAAACCACGGAGGTAAAAGCAATCTGTAAAGGCATCAGTTCATTTGTATGAGCTCCAGTGTATCAAATTATCTGTGTTACTTTATTTTATTTTGGTATTTGGGGGGGGGGGGGTAGGTTGGTGAGAATTGGTTAATAAGTGCTCATCCCAGAATTGTGTCACATAAACAAGCCACATCAATGTTACATAAGTTTGGATCTGAAGAAATGTGTCTGGTTTTGTTAGATTCATGTCACATGGCCTGTTTGAGGATAATCAGTGTCAAGAACTCTCCTTAAGAAAACTAACCATAAACCTCATGCATGCAAAGCATAGATCCAAACACCAAGCCAAACACTTCATCAATGTTTTAAGTATGATACATTAGTATTACCCTTTAAGGTGTTTCACTTAATGGTTGGGCCTATGCTTTCCCTGCATGAGGTATGAGGTTTAGGGTTAATCTTTTGTGTTTTTGCAACTAGATATGTTAAAACTTATCTTATTACACCTAAGCCTTTTTTAAATATATTCAATAAACACATGAAAAATCAGACATCCCAAAAGCATATTAGCAGCAGTCACCGTTAATCAGATGTGTCAGGAGATATGGATTATTATTAGGTATACAGTGGATATCATGTAAAATTCATCAGATAAAATTCCCCTCCACAAATGCTCATCCAAATATTTGGCAATTACCCTGCTCTGCCACCCACCAAATATAAAAAATATTTTCAGGGAAAACCAAACATGATATTTATCACATACATCTCGAAAAACCAATCAAATATTACAAAAAGGATTAATTACATTTATACCATAAAACATCTTGAAAAACCAATCAAATATCACAAAAAAGGATTAATTACATTTATACCATAAAACTATAAATGAAACCACAATACAAGCCCCCTCATGTAGGATACTTAACTGCATATTGCAGTTTCCAGAGATATACTCTTTGATATTTGTTTGTATGCTAGTTTTGTAGTATTGTCTAGGTATTAATACTATACTTATGATGCAGTTCAGCCGTCTAAAGCAGGCTTCAAGCATATGGATTACTCCCCAAACCAGCACCATTAGGTTTTGGGGGAGGTGTATAGGGAGGCAATAAATATCATGGGCATAGATTTAGTTTTTTAAGCTTTAAGTAGTCCTTTACGTCAGCCTTAAGAAGTTCTAATCTGGTTATGACTTGCCAATTGCCATTGAGTAGTCAGTAAACCTAATCCTAGTTTAAGTGAGTACTAATTTGAATTTGAAAGCTACATAAACTATTGTGGCTTCAAATATAGATGAATTATTGAAAAAGAATTTAATTGATTTGTAATTGCAAAGTTGGCACTTCGTGCTGAGAGGAACTATCGGATTTTCAAAGATAAAATCAGCCAAAAGACCAGCTAATTGCAGTCACTGATGTGAGGATGAAATGTGGTGCTCCATGCATTAGTAGTTAGTGAACTGCCCAGGTTGGATATATAGCTGAGAAGTGGAGTGGAATATCCATGCAGCTTGGAGAGTAGGATTCCTTAGGCCTGCACCTGGTTTAGGCCACCTATAAATATGATTTCTTTGCGCTGTGACAGGACATTATTGAATCCAATAGATATATATTGGAGGGGGGGGGGGGTTTACTAATGAGTTCTTCAGGAAGTCCAATCCTGGCATATGCTGGCAGAGGAGAAGAGTCTCAATCTTGGCTATGGAGCTTCAAGCCATTCTTAGAGGGATCCAAATTTGCACTCAAGAAGAGGTCTCCATCAGATCTGATTTCAAATTAGTAGTGGATGTTCTTGATGGGACTATTTAAAGACCTTGGAAGTGTCAAGCTACAGAAAGAAGAATAATGCAAGTGGCAGCAATGATAAGAAAGAAAGAGTTTAGGCATGTGTGAAGAGAACAAAACCAGTGAGCAGATTATATGACAAGGGTTCAGCTGGGGCAGCAGCAACTTTGGTGGGATCCTACTCAGTATTCTACGATTCTGAAGAACTAGACGATCTAATTAAGAAAGATGCGGAAGCACATGCTCATTACAGATTTGTAATTGGGCTTATTTTTCTGTTTGGGATATTGATTAGGAGGGAATGCCCTCCTTGTTTAAGTTCTCCTAACCCCTCCTACTAAGGGGTTCTAAGAGAATAAAGCCTTCTCTACATTTTATCCCTTTTTCTTAACACAAAATCCCACCTTTAAAAAAATAAAATAAAAAAGAATTTGATTGTTTTGAGCATTTCTACCCTCTGGATTAGTGGTTAATACCCTATCCCACCCCCACCCCAAAATCAAATTTTCTCCTAGCAAGCCCCAAGGCTACCAAATAGAGCTGATTGGAAAACAAGAAACCATGTAGCAGACCCCATCTAGTTGGGACAAGGCTTCTTGTTGTTGGTGTTGTAGCCCCAAGGCTGCAAAATCTGGAAGTTCTCTCTTGTCGCTGAATATTCTTCATCAAAATTCAAGGTCTTCATCTCAGCCAGTCAACCTTTTTTCCTCACAGTAGTGTAAGTTGAATCATCCCCAACCCCTACTCTTCTTGTAATCCTCTACAACCCCAAACCATAACGTTCCCTTCCTGTTTTTCTCAACTTCCTCGTGACCTAAACCATTCACAGATCATTCCAGCAATCCAGCTATCAAACACCTTTGCCCTTGTGATTGAATACTCCCCTGGTCCATTAGAGAACTTGACCAAGCTGCAACCCTGTTGCTTCACTCAAACCCTAGAAACCTCCATCTTAGGTTCTTCTGAGGAAACTCCAAAACTCACCAAACTCATCCAGTCATCATTTTCACCCAAATATGGATCAATTCATCCCCTCCAGTGGCTTCAAACTCAATCCAAATCTCATCCACAGTTTCCAAAAACCTATATTCTCTCATCTTCAAATTTCCAAAACCCAAACTCCACCCTAAATTGCTGAAACTTCAGTTCTAGCAATATTCTAACATCAAGGAAATGCTAACCCTTAACTAATAGCCGGAACTACATTCATTTATCAAAACCCCATCATTCAACCATAACCCTAAGCTAACCTTAACCCTAAAATTGACCAGACTACCTATTTTTGTCTGTTCATGAATCATAATAGATCCTGGTTTATTGGCCCCTAGTTAATCTCCTACCAATCTAGGACTACATTAACTTGTGGTTGATCGTTCAACATCATATTATATAAGCATAATAAAAGTTCACGGCTATGAATGGTAACTTGGCACATGAGCATACGTGTTGCAGTTCAAGCATAAAAAGTGATCTTAGAGCCCATTTTCTTTACCACATAGCCCATATGAGCAGATCCGGGCCTTGTGGTCCTTTTGCAAGATCTCACTTTCATAAAGTGGATCAAACACGTACTCAAGTTGATTCTTTGGCGCAGTCATTTCATCAACTTATGATTTGAAATATGAAAAATGATTCCTATATGTTGGAGATTTCTAGGTTATTTCTTCAGCAATTCTGCAGATCCAAACTTAACATTTTAAGGTACCTTGAGACCATGGCAATCAAAGCCTGGCTAGCTGATTGAATTGGACAGTCTTAAGTTCCAGCCTCTAAAATGCTTTAGGTTTGACCTTGACCCATCATATGTAAGGATACTCCAGTGACACCATCAGGTTTGTGGAACCTTGGAACAGTAGCTAAAACTGCTCTCAATTGCTCCTAATTTGAGCATTAGATGAAGGGCCACAAGGCACTTAATAGTTGATGTACCAGAATGACTTCTGGCACCATAGGTCATGGCAAATCTGCTCATCTGAAAATTTTACTCATGGAGTCATGGGTCATGATTTGTCAATTAATTGATCAAGCCAGTAAATTGGCCAACCCTACTACTTCTACTAAACTGGTTCGGTAAGTAATCCAGTTTGACAACTTCTCTGCCTCTCCATGAAGCAGGGTAAGGCTGTGTACATTTTCCCCTCCCAGACCCTCGTGATCTGCGATGTTCTAATGTGAAAACTGAAATAAGAAAATAGTAAGTAAGAACAGGAACTACAAGCAGAACATTATGTCCCATCACCATGTCATGAAGTCCCAGCAATTAACATGCTACATGGAGAAAGATCTCAAGTTAGATTAACAATTCTATTATGGATTTCAATGCCTTAAAGTGGATCTCATAAAGGGAATTTACAATGAAGGTTAAAGCCTTTTTTCAGACAACCAAGAAGCCACAAGAATGTAGTATAATAATTGAAAAAAGGAGATATCAAATTTTAAAAGAGATGCATTGGTGGGACTTGCTATTTGTATTTAAGCAAACCTGACAAAGGTAGAAAGAGGGACTGGTAAAGGAAGGGAGCAACCACTACTATAGTCAAATGCGGATGAAAATTCTTCTCGTATTAAGCTCAATGAAAGTTTACAGACCATGATGTTTAGCAATATCAGCAAATTGGTCTCACCCATCTTTTGAGAATAATATTTACCACAAATTGACAACAAGAAGGATGGACATGGGAAGAACACAAAGATGCACCAGATAGGTCAAAAAAATGAGCAGACTAGTTATACTATATAAGTATATATCTAAAGGTTTATATAAAGAATATTATATTCACAACCTCCAATAATATTTGGGTAATGCCCACTAATTTTTACCTGAATTGATAACTGAGAGAAATGTCCAAGATCCGCGAACATAGCTTCTGAACCTGCAACAATGACAATGAACATCGGAACGCATGTTCTGGCACGAAAATTGAGATATGTTAACATGCTTATCAAGTACCTGTAATGCATAACAAGATCCCACCTAAGGACATCCAACCTCCCCTTCGTGTCTTCTTCAAAAATTTGTACATGTAATATGGGGAGAGGGCTTGATAGACATGAGGATTCCAGTGAAGTATGTTATACACACCAATCGCACTGATGCATAAAAGCCATGTCAAAACGATTGGTGCAAACAGGAATCCCACTCGGTGGGTGCCGTAATGTTGGAGAGCAAACAAACATACCAGTATGATACAGGCCACCGGGAGCTCTACATCTGCAAAATCACAGAACTTTATAGGTAGACTGATTGTTACTCATACAGAATATTTGTTTCAATTTTTGTGTGAACACATGATTGTCAATATGACTACATAAAGAAAAACCAAGAATCAGAAGAGTTTTGTGGGGAAAGAAGAATTATCTAAGACCCTGCTTGATGTAGAGAGGTGTTTGGCTGATTCTGTATCCACCACTAAAGAATTTGAAGGAATCAAATTCGTGGACATAACTGGTGGTCATTGCCAGAAATTTGTGATACCTCGCAGATATGTTCTCCTGGTTACTATATCCAGCCTTTTTTTATTGATAGATTTACTTTTAGAAATTCATTTTAGCACACAAGAAGCAACAGAATGATCCTTGCTCTCAGAAAAAATTATGATAGGATCAAAATTATAATTTTGTCAATATTTGAAAGGCCAACACTATCCTATCCTGATTGAATTGAAAACACTTGAAGTTGGAATCAGTCTGACTGCTTGTTGTTATCTCCTAAACAGACACTAGAAATGCTGACATGATCCTGACCTCTGATGAAGCCATGCAAGGTCCTGAAGGACAGCTGGAGGGGGAAGTGTGAACGTGACAGCAGAACCACACAGATGGGAGAGAGTGCGGACATGGCAGCAGCACCATGCAGGACCTCCAGGATTGGGAGACAACCTGCATTCCTAAAGGATTACATGGTGTAATGGGGAGCGTAATAAAGTGAGACAGAACATCAAGTGGCAATGTTTCATTGGGTAGAAATGACCCCAATTGTCAGGAATCACTAAGGAAATGTGGGACCATAACAATCTCAGCAGAGAGAATGTGTATAAAAGATGCAATCCCCGCAGAAAGCAAGAAAAGAAGTTATCACCCCCCCCCCCATTCTCTTATTCTCTCTCCCCTCTTCCCTGCCAATCTTCTGCTTAGTTGGTCTTACCAGGTCTCTGGCAGCTACACAGGCAAAACAGATATCATCCAAGCAAATGGTGTTTCTTCCCAATAAAACCAGTAAACTTCAAAACAACCTAATGTTCATGATGGAGATGTGCAGCCATGTTTTGGACGCCAGATCCACTCTACTGCACGGCACAAAGAGGAGGCCCAGGCCACCCACACCACTGTGAGCATTGGCAATCCCTAGGATAACTAATATAGTAAAAATGATTTTGTATAATTATAATTCTAAGCCACTTAGAAGCCATTTTAATGCAATAATATAAATATTCTAGTACCAACCTCACATGAGAAAATGAACATAGAAGAAACAAAGCATATAATCATGTTCGGTACAGACCAAAAGAATAAGAGTATATACAAATATAATTGTATTCATTACAACCCAAAAGACTAAAAGTATATATAGTGTGCTGTCATAAGGAGAAATCTAGGCATCCAAGGTGGCTGCTTTTCTTGTGTCAAACAAGTCTTGTTGCTGTGTACGACCCAAAAAACTCTGGATGCCTAGGCAAACCTTTGACAACAATCTCTGTCACTATTTAAAATAAAAATGAGTACCACAAATTTGTGTGAATCCCTGTACTTGTTATGGAGTAATCTTTGTGCAGTAAGAATTCCAGATGATGACTAATTCCACCAAAATTTTCAACCATGGAGAAAACTCCCTTTTTGTGCTATCCAGATGTGCACTAACAGTGATCAGGAGTCAAGACCTCCAATGCCGGATAGCTTCAAAAACCATAAAACAAATCATGAAATCCTGCAGCATCGCCCAAGAAAGACAAAGGTATTCAAATTCCACCCTCAAACTTTATGAGCAAAAAGTAATGTATCTATAAGGGGCTTAACAATGGCCTCCCTACCCAGCTTTTCCTCATTGGCTGCCATATCCCTACCAATCCCAATTGCATCATTTGTTGGAATTGGTTCAGAGGACATTGAACATCTCTTCTTCACCTGCCTGTTTGCTAGCTCCCTTTGGATGAAAGCTCTTGCTTCCATTTGGCCTCGTTTGAGACATTCCGATGGCTTTGCTCGAGATTGGTCCTTGGTGTTGAGAATCTATTTAGGGTCTACCATTTGTGACCAACTTGATAAGCCAGTATTTTGGTGCCACCATCCACCATTTGTGGTGGGAGCAAAACCTCAGGAGACGGACTTCCAAATCGCGTCCTCTTGACTTGATTTGGAAAGTCATTTGTTTTGATGTCTCTTCTAGACTTTAGTCATTCCCCCATCCCCTTGTTGTTGATACCTAAGGAACAAGCACATTGTTGTTACCTGGGGTATTAGTTCTCCCCTCCAATCTTCCTCTCGAAGGCTGGTCACCCCCCCCCCTTTCCTGGTTGATCCCCCACAAGCCCCCTCTTTCATCCTTTGTACATTTCCTTTTTTTTCTCTTGCTTTAGTAAAGTTTATAATTCATCAAAAAAAAAGAAAAAAAAAGGGGGCATTCTTAACTACATGCAACAAGTCTAGGGCATAAGGAGACCCCTTGTGATCGGACATAGTTGACGATTAAAATACTGCATCTTTCTGCTGCTGCTCTGGCAAAAGAAAAAATAAACTTGGATGGAGGGATTTTAGCCTTCACAGCTTTTCAAAAATGTGTATCTATTTCTAAACTTTCACATTGAGTTTAAATTGAGGGAATTCCTTGAACATAAGCTATTGATTCCACTATCCTGAGAATTCCTTGTATATACAAGTTCTCAATTTTTTTTCTTGGTAAATGACATCTAACATACTGTTTTGACAAATTGTTGCTTAGGTGCCTGACTTTTCACACATTGCTTTAGGCTACCTAAAAGGCTAAAGCAGCTTAAAAAATTCTAACTTAACTCTTGTGAATAAAGATATAAAACTGTGCAGGACCTCCTAAAGAGTACTTGTGTCATGTCTTCTTGTAAGTCATATTAAGTGGTAATTTCCCTTGTTTACTTTTTACCTCCCTAGAGGCCCATGTAATATCAAAGCTATTTTTAATGAAAGAAATAGGTGGGGAGCTCTACATGCTCTAGTAATCAATCCTCTCATTCTCTCTTCTTCCTCCTTCCCTTTTCTGCAAACACTTGTTCCTTCACCTGTACAAATCTACTCTTAACTTTGAATTGTTTCATGACCAAACGAGGTGAAAAAACCTACCAAAACCATCAAAGGAATTCACAACTGAAAGAAGTTCACCAACTCGCTTTTTTGGCTAGCAAAGTTGGGGGTCTAAACCAAGTTCAAGAATCTTGGTGTCATTTACCACATCAACAACAACTCAGTATCCCAACTAGATGGGGTCGGCTACATGGATCACACTGCCTTCCAATCAGCTCTATTTGAGGTCATATTGGAAACGACGCCTCAGCTTTGCATATATTTTCTCACTACTCTACTAAGTCATACCCCTTTTATTTGGAAACCTTCAAACACCTTCTTGATTGCAGATTTGAATCCCTCTAAAGATGGCTTGCAATTCCATTGCCAATACCGAAAGCTCTTGCTCTCTACCAGCAGATGACATAATAGGACTGCCAGAATTATGTCTTAGCAACCCACCAAATGTAGCTATTGAATCCATTAATGCTCCATCATAGTGCAGTGAGGTCATATTTGAGGAGGCCTAAACCAGGAACAAGCTTTTGTAATCCTATTCTTCCATACAAATTGAATATTCCACTTCTCAGCTATATAAATGGCTTGGGGGCAGTCTGCTCACTAGTAATGTACAAAGCAGCACAATTACCTTCACATCATCCACAATGGCTCCAATTAACTACTCAACTGTCCTAGTCTTGTCCCTGAATATCCAATAGTTCCTCTCAGTCCAAAGGTGCTGAATAGTTGCATAAAGTGCCAGCTTCACAATTATTCCGATCCTCTCCGGTGCCTCCTTATGATTCCTCACCCAATCAGAAGCATCATAAAGCCTTACCAGTGCCCTCCTTTTGGTTGTCAACATTTAAAACATACCCCTCCACACCAACTAAAGTGACAATGAAAAAAGATGCTGTCTCTACTTTCAAACCCTACCAAGCAAAAACAGTAATTTGGTTGCACCAAGATCTTCCTTTTCAACAAATTATATCTAGTTGGCAATGCATCTCTAAAACATCTCCAAGCTGTAAATGAATGTTGTTGATCCATTGGCTAAGACTGCATGTGTTGTCATTGTTGGCAACCAAAATGCAATATGTGCTAAGAGTGTGTGGCTTGTCCTGAAGTGAAGGTTCCATAGAAGATTTTGGGAGTTTATTATGTTTTTAGAGGGTGACTAGCACTACTACAATGGTATTGAGTGCTGTTGAGAAGATTTGGGAATTCTGGGTGAAGTGAAGATTCCCTAGTATGGCAGATTTCACAGATCACTGCACAAGGGTTATCTTGAATGAATTTTTGGATTCTCATGCAGTTTTTTTTTTGGTTCAATTTCGACTGAAAAAAATGTAGTTTATGAAGTTCTCTTTTCAAAACTTTTTGGATTGTGATTCCGACATCAAATGAAAGAGTTATGGTGTTTCTCGTGAGGTGCACAATATGGAAACAAATCTGGACAATTTGGAGATTAAAGAGAAATTGCTCTCTATGATGTTGTTTTGAAACATAGGTAAATGGATGATTTTGAAGAGTTTTGGGGGTCATTTTTGAAAGAAGAATCATGTCCTAGGGGGGAATGTAATTATAAAAGCTTGAATGATGTGAATCCAAGGGCTATCAGAAGGCCAAGCATAAAGATCTTTTAAGGGCTAAGATTGATGCGCTTGGAATTTTAGTACTCAAGACGGAAAAGATTCCATCGCATGGATTTTGGTTGGTCAGGAGCATGTATATATGGTGCACTGCAAAGCATGATGATTAAAATGGCTAGTACATCATAAATTTATGATAGAATAAGAGAATATTCCATTTGAAATAAACCTATGAAGTGTGTTTCGATCTTATATAACCTAAAAGATCCAACAGCCTAGATTTGGCCCGCCACTTTAAAGTGATTACCCAAAGGTTCCAAAGTTAGCTTCCATTTGGGATTCATCCAAAAGGTATAATTGGACGGTTCCTGAACATTCACATTCTTTCTCCTCAAAAACTCAAATTTGAGGGAAACAACAGAGGGTTTTTGAGTTTTTTTTTGCGCATGTAGACCAAGAAAAACGAAGAGAAGAAGCCAATAAGCAACATTGGTATAGAGAAGAAGCCCACAGGTGCATTTTAATGAAAATATTGAATAAAGTGGGCGAGTTTCCTATTGTAATCTTCTTAATTTGAATAGTTTTACCTTTCAAGTAGTTTTTTGTTCGGTATGAATTGTTTGAGATTGTAGCCTCATTTTCTTGTGGGTGCAAGAGTTTATGTTAGAGTGGGTGTTCTAGATATTGAATGTATTAAGAGTGGGTGCTTTATGATCATTGTATTGATCAAATTTTTAGTTGGAGAGTATGGAGTAAATACAAAGCCCTTTTTAAAGCATTACTCCATGGACGTAGGCAATTTGGCCGAACCATGTAAATTTATTGTCTTGTGTTTCTGGTTTATTATTTTGTGTATATATTGGAGTGTTTCAATTGCAGAGTGGTGGGACACTGTTTGGCAGACCTAGCCACATTGTGGTGTGTGGTGGACGTATCTGTGTATGGATGATAACTAGGGGATTGTCCTGAACTATCTTGACTTGAGATTAAAGAAGCATCCCCATATTAAAGAGAACTTTGAGTACACTGATTCATCCTCCTCTCAATGGCTACCTAGGAATAACAGTCAAAGAATATCATATGCAAACCACACCTTCTTCCACCAAACTCACCTCCTGTGCTTATTCAGCTATTTTTCTTAATAACCCTTTATTCACCATTCTCTATAGTTTCCTCCTTTTCCTCTTCTTCTAGTTGCTATTGCTGGTTCTCCTGTGACAGATTTTCACATAGTATCAAAGCATTGACAAACCAGCAGTTGCAATCCTTCCGTTAAAAGTTAAAGAATGCAAGGGAACAGCTGAGAAAGGTGAAAGACATGGAAGGGAAAATGGTGCAATGCTGTATAGAAGAATGAGACATAGCAACACTAATAGTCGTTGTACCAATGCTATCTATTGAAAATGTTGTTCAGAGCTCAGTTTGAAGATAGGGCCACATCCTACACCCTACAAATTTGTGTGGATGACCAATGCTAATCTCAAGATCAAAATGGAAGATCACCCACCCTATGCATGGGTTTATCAACATCATGCAATGCGTTGTTCTACCCATAAAGATGTGTAATTGTCATTCGATAAGAAGGCACAGCAACCACACTGTGATTATGGGAGAACTTTCTTCAAACAAGGTATACTCGATGTGAAGTTCCTTCAATCCAAGGACCTTCCAACAACCAAGCTTCCCAGGCAGAGGAGTATTTTCCCTTCTCGTATGTCAATTCAGATTGTCTCTATGGATAATGCAAAAGTCAACCTCAAACGGAGGAAACCAGTGGAGATTGATCACAGCCAAGATCAACACAATTACGATGAACAAGCTGAATACAACTGAAACTTCTATTGCTTTTTCTTTCTTTTCTGTTTATATAAGAAATAAGAACACAAACACAGGATAAGAAGAAGAAGGGGATCAAGAGAAGGAAGGGGTAGGGTCTCCCAACCACAGAATCTCAGCTGCTGAACATGGATTTCGCTTCATAACAGAGGATACTAAGCCGAAAATTTGTTTTCTCCAAGTCTAATATTCTAATGCGACAAGAAGGGACGATAGTCTGTCTGCCATAAGATAGGCTAGTTAGTTTCGATATTTATATCAGTCTAACAGCAGCAATAGGAGTGTCTTTGTTTCACCTTTTTCAACTACTTGTAATCAAACAGATTTTAGATATGGAATAGAAAGTTTATTAAGTTTGCTCACAGTAAGTATAGCATGACTATGGATGCAAGATTTTCTTCCCCCTTTTCCTCTTCAAACTCACCACTGTGTTCCCACTTTCCTTTCCGGCCCCCTCCCCAACAAAAATACAAGAACCTTGATCTCATCATCCTAATTTGCTAACTTGAAAACAAAATGACCAGAACCCTATATGCTATGTGTAGTATTAATACATTGGGTATTTTAGTCCTTATACTTTTTGGCCATAGATCAAGTGCTCACTTGCTGAACACTTGGTCATGCGTTCAAATCCTGGAAGACAGTCTCTTGAAAGACATAGGCAAGGCTGCATATGTTTGATCCTCTGTAGACCCTGCATGTGCTTTTTGTTTTTAAAATTTTTCAGTTTTAAGTTTATAACCAGGGGTATGCTTTTAATCTTTATGTCTCTAATTATGATAAATAACATTCACCACAGATGTGGAGTATTCTATTCCACTCTTCTTCATCCCAGATATCTCTTCTATTTCCTTACTGCATCAGTTTTTCCTCTTCTATCAACAACCTCATCTATTCTTCCTACTGGCTTCATTCTACTTTGTCAAAGTTAACATAAATGAGGTTTTAGGGATGATAGACGGTTCGTTGTAAAATAAAACTACAGTCACCAATATGGTCAGTGTTCACATGGTGTGCACGAACTAGAACAGCTGAGGATCTAGGTCTCAAATCAAAATTTTCAACTTTACACCTCACCACCATTTTGATTCAAGAAAATTTGAAAATTTGAAAGAAACCAGTAGGGTGAGAAAGCTGACATGCAACAAAACTCCTAAATGTACACAGATTGTACTAAAAACAAAAGCATGCAGAAAAGGGGGAAAACATTCTGAGTGAAATATTAGAGAGAACACCAAGGTAGACAACTGTAGCATGATGATAATATTACTATCAGAGAGAACTTGGAAACATCTAGTGGAGAGGGTGATAATGAAAATGGTATCTCTAGAACTTAATGGTTTTTTTTATTGGTAGAACTCCAGAAGTTAATGTTCATGAATATAAAGATAGGATCTTGACAATTTGGACTCTGTTTAATGATCTATCAAGTGTCAATGATTGATTGACTAGCAAGCAACCTAAATCGGTGGTTTTTGAATGATAACCTTAATAGCGAACATGTTAATTTGTCGACATGCAGATACCAATGCAACTAATTGGCAATGGAAGAATCCAGCATTCAACAAGCAATGTAAGAGATGTAAAATTATGTATTACGCAGTCGTCACCATTCAAAACCCTCCATTTTTAAGCCATCTATATTCCTCCACCATCATTGATATTGGAGAATCCTTGATCATGTAATGGTTACCTATGACAGATAAGTACGACTTTCAGGAAGCTGCAGGGATCATAGAAACAAACAACCCGAGGATCTAATGACCACAATCATACCCGCCCCCCATCCCAATCAACAGCCCAAAAAGTAAGAGGGAAAAAAAAACTTATCTGATAGATTAAAATATCGGTTTGTCAAGAAAATAATTTAGAATGCATTCTACAGTAGTCTCTGTGGATTAATATTGCAGAGCACAACTGGTCTGATAAATTAGACTTTGGAATATTGTCAGAAGTCCTAAAGAATATTAAGTGCCTTGTACACTAGATGATGCTCATCTGGTTGATGACTACCAAGCCAATAGCGTTCATTAGAAAACACTACTTCTATAAGGTTTTTATATTCCCCCCTGTTTTCCCTGTTATCCACTTCGAAGTCCACTAAGACCACACAGGAGCTTTATTTCCACGCAAGGAAAGCCGCAAAAAAAATTCAGAGGTGATTAAAAAAATCCAGAATATGTAAAACTACACAAATAAGGAAGAAAAGAAACGGTCTTACATCTATGATGTTCTTTTGACATGGAAAGCTCCAGGCCTGACACTGCAGAGAAAACTTCGGAGCAACACAACATAATCATATGAGTCAAGAACCAAAGTTCCGAAAAATCTTAAAAGAAACCCAACCAAGTAAAAAGAACAAACGGTACCCACTACCCACCAGAAATTGCCGGAGTGAGGACCCCATCACCAATTACCATACAAGTTCCAATCAGGGCCAGAATTAACAGCACCTTCTGCAATACCTTATGCTTCTCCAACATCAATTTTAAACTCGACCCAATACCCCTGTTTCGACTAGCAATGCCATCCTTTTTGTATTCAGATAGCTCCTCATCTGCAACCTGGCAATTCGGCAAGAAGTTCACCCGAGCATGCCTGCACAGCAGTGAATATAATGCAAAAGTTCCACCTTCACCGTTGTCGTCGGCTTTGAGCACGATGAATACATATTTTAGCAGCGGCACCAGTGTAAGCGTCCAGAATATGAACGATAACACTCCGAAAATCTCCTCGTTTGTCTCCGAGTGCTGAATATCCTCTGCAAAAGTGCTTTTATAAACATAGAGAGGAGAAGTACTCAAATCTCCATATACAACACCCAAGCTCTGATAGGCCAAAGTCAATACTGTCTTCCATGATTCCTTCTGCAACAACAACAAAAATAACTCCCTTAGCTAAAACCCACAAAATAAACCAAAAAGATTAAGGGAAAAGAGAAAGAAAAAAATACCCATCTGACCTTAATGGGATTAGCATAAACCCCACTCTCCAGATCCATTACAAAGTTCACTCAAATCTCTCTAACCGCATTCTTTCACTTTGATTCTGTAAAAGTTATGTAAACCCAACCCAAGCAGAAATTTCATTCGTTACTACAAAAGACCAACAAAAGAATGGTTTTGGGTTAAATGGGTTTGAAGTAGAGGAAGGTCTTAAGTTGAACAACTACGACTTAGTGGAGATATTTGCAGGAGAAACACGAAACGCCACCCCAGAAAGAACAAAATATTCCTGTAGAAAAGAATTCAAATGAACAAGAAGTAGAGGGCAGTTGGGTTTTCAAATGAAAGGACAATACTAGAATTATTAATTTGCTTGAGAGAGAAAGACAGTTTTGTTTTGGAGTGGGTGGGGGTTTCTTCTTCTGTGTTCGATCTTACACAGTTTCCTCTACTTATGGGCTTATGGCAAAAGTAACAGGGGAGAGCTCTGAGGAGAACAAGCATGGCCTCTCTCCAGTAACTTGTGGTGACCAGTACTTTTTAGGTAACTGGAGAGAAGCGGTTAAACTGATGTCATTCCAGCTCTGCAGTCCCCAACTCCCTTATCGAAAACTTTGATGGATCAAAATAACTGAAAAATACGTACTAGTGATCTCCACTTAGAACTCCACTAACTCGTTTTATGATAATAATTAATCCACAAACAATAATTTACTTACATACCTAATAAGAATCAATTCAGTCTTTCTAGATAATTTATAAAAATTCGTTTTTTTTAAATCTATATTTTTTATAAATGTTTTGAATTGAATTTTTGTCCAATCCCAAGCCCAGATGAAGGAAGATAACTGGTATGTCAAATGAATTTTTTTAAAACAGATTTTGGTTGAATTTTTTTTAACTCCATAAGTACTTGTTGCCAATCCTTTGTCGAAGTAAAGAAAAAGGGTTAATGCGATTAGATGAGCAACCGCATAGAAAAAGATCTAATCAAACATTTTTTACATGTATTCAATTTTACAGATAATTTTTAATAATTGATCTTACTTTTTGTTTTTTTGTCTTATTTTTAAAAGTAATTTAGTGTAATTGTAATCTTATCTCATTACATGAACATGATAATTTTTGAAAAATTATACCTAAAAAAAATAAATAATTCTTGAAAATGACTTGAAAATTACTTACAACTTAGCTAAAAATCCCTTTATGACTAGCCTTTATACATAAACATAAAATTGCAACTTTAGCTAGTTGGTGACAACAAGATTTTTCACTTTATTTTTCCACCAACAATTTGATTTTTTGTTGTCATTATAATTGGAGGTCGAGTTTAATTAGTGCATGTGAATGGTCCTACCTAAAATTTTCATTTAAAACAAACAAAAATTACTAAATATAGAAAAATAAGATCATTAAAAGATTCCAAAAATAAAATTATTTATAAGATATTTCCAAAATCAATCATACCTTCTTCCACCAATGTCATAAATGTCCATATAAAAGATCTTTAATTTTTATTTCTCCAAAAGAAAAAAATAAAAGATTAAAAGAAGAGACAAATGTAATAAATTAGGAGAATCTCAATTCAATGGATCTTCCCCAACCTTTAAAAATACTACAAAATGTCATTAAATGAATATAAAATGATGATAAATTTTATAGTATTCTGTTACAAGGAAATTTATTTGTTAAAAATTATATAAGAAAAATATTTTTAATACTTTATGTTCTATAATATATTGAAAAATGTTTTTGACTGTTGAAAATTTCTAAATTATGTTAAAAAAAAACAAGGAAAAGGCAAGGGACACCTGTTCAATGGATCCAAGAGAGGAAGAACCCAAAAAAAAAAGCAAAAAGCATATGCCATTGTGTGTGTTAGTGTGTATAAAGATTGAAAAGGACCTGAGAGTATTCTGTATTCCCACATCAAACACTGGGAATATTTTTTGTTGTTCTTATTGGGTTTTTGAGATTTTGAGTAAACTTACCAGGGTCTGATAAGAGCACTGAGTTCTCCAGAAAAGCATTTCACAAGACAAGTGGGATTAGTAGGGTCAGGGCTGTCAAAATCTTGATGTGAGATTGTGAGTGCAATTTCTTCAAAATCAAAACACTTTTGATTAGAGAGTTAATTAAAAATCATGCAAAATCATTTCAAGGACCACGTAAAAAAGAAAGATTAGACAGCCCCAGCTGTCTAGTTGGAAATTAAAACCAGCCCGAGTTAACTCGGTACTTTTTCTGATTCGACCGCCTTCAATATCGTCCCCTATTATGAAGACTGTGTTCTCCTCACACTTTTTAACTAAAACTGTGCTCTCCTCACACTTCTTATTGAGTTTTTACATGTAAGGCCCTTTAATAGTGGACCATAAACTAATGTCGGGTACTCTTAATGTAATATATTACGTGTCAACATGTGGGTCCTTGTTAAATATATTCAAATTTCAAATGTGAAGGGATCAAAGTGTCGAGGGACATTTTAGTCATTCTGCGTTGTAAAATTTAAATATACTTAACGACGATTAACAGTGTTAGTCTTATTAGAACCCACACATAATATATTGTACTAAGGGGACCCAACATTAGTTTGTGATCCACTAAGGGGACCCACACGTCAAAAATTTTTTAGAAGTGGGGCGATTTGTTGGTGTAGTGAAAAAGTGCAGAGTAGTACATACTGCTTCCCCAAACGAAGAGGTGAACTAGATTCTCTTAAATGTGCGGTGAATGAATGACTTAGAGATGGACCCCCTAGATCACCTCCTCTTTAGAGCGTACATATTATCTCCCATGCTTCTTCATCACAAAATTGACGTGATATTTTTTATAAATAATAATAATAAAAAAATCAGTGGAACCCACATGGATTCTCGTTGATTTTGGGGCAAAGTGATCTGGACTCTTCTAAATGTATTATACAAAATGTGAAAGAAACACAATCCTCTATCTTGATGAATAGAGGATCCGAAGTCTCAATTTTATAAGAAGAAATAAAAAGCAAAAGCCCAAAGGAATATTCCCATGCCTATTAGGGCTTTACCCTACCACACTTAGCTGTTGATAAGCGTATTAGTTATTAGATAATGAAAAGTATAAGTGGGATGAGATAAGACGATTGTAAGAGAGAGAGAGAGACGTTGATGGTGAGAGACGAGAGTGTCACTTCACCCACTAAGGCCAACATAACCACTGGTTCGTATCGGCCGGATTGTATCGATATCGCAATCAAGAATGGGAATCGGTTGGATCAATCACGAATCACGAATCACGATTGCTGTATAAACTGAACCGATTCGAATTTTATGGGGAATCTATGGATGGAGAGGAAAAAACTGGAGAAAGGAAGGGGAAATTGCACGCAACGTGTTCGCTTTTATGTCTCTGTGGGTGGATTTCTAAATCACTGGTCATTACCTCTTGCGTCCACTGTCCACGCGTCCCATGTCCATGTCAGCCCATGACCCACAACAACCAAGGTGGCCATTACAAGTTAAAACGGTCGATTTCATGCCCAACCCTAACAACTAAGCTGCACCAGCACAACCACGTTCAAAGGAGGCCTGTTTTTCTTTTCTTCGTGAGTATCTTTTATGCGATTCTCCAAAAGAGAAACATAGCATTTTCAAGATTCAACAACTAATATAGTCATTAGATTTGAATCTCAAAAATATCATGAATTGTCTTTCACTTTTTTGGTCGAAAGAATTTACTTTGTTGATTAGAATAAATCTCGAGAGTGAAACTCCTAGAGAGTAGTAAGGGGACAATTTATGATGAAAGTCATGTGATAACTACTAAGTTCTGAGGACCCAAAGCTTTGCAGGCCTATATTATGCTAGAAGATTAGTAAGTTGGTTGTCCTTGTAGATGAATTTGAAAGAAAAACGAGTGTGCAGAGTTGACACGAAGAGAATATTACCAACGATATCAGTGGCTGCCCAATCTAAAGAAGAACATTAAATACTAAAAGCTCCAACCACATTGACACAATCAAAGAGGGGAAAAAAAAGATGAGCGTAAGTCTATACGTTGAGAGAAATGACTATTAGAATGCATCTCTCAAAGACTTTGCTTCCATTGCTAGTAATTTAATTGACAAAAATTCTCTCCAGGGTTTATTATTTTTTTGAGTAATGCTCTAGGGTTCATTTATTTTCATATTAACAAGAACACATTCTTGTTATTCTATACAAACACACTTCATGACTTAGAAAAATGTACTTTCAATACTAAAAAATAATGTCTATCTGTCTTTCTTTAAAATTTTGCTTTGGAATGATGTTAAAGAAAGATAGAACACAAAGTCACAGTTTTGCAGTAGCAAAGTGTTTGACAAATGCATGCCTTTCACTCTAAGCCTTTTTGCTTTTTTTATCACCCAAAAGCAGGTAGGGTTTTATACTTCATATATGCATTGATTAACCTTTACTTTATTTATTTTAGTTTTTCTTTCTTTTTATCTATGATTCTATTCACACCTTTTTTATAATGAAACATTATTTTCAAGTTTCACGACGTTCATGTGCAAGTTCTCTATCTACCAATAGTTTGAAAACACAAATTTACATTCAATGGTCCTGAATTGATTCAAATTTAAGCGAAAAAGTCACACAAATATATTGACTGAGCTTCATGCATGAATTTCCTCTCATAGATTTGTGAAATAAATAACTAATTTCCCTTTAAGGCCCTATTACTATAATTTGCTTGACGTAAATTTATCTCCCAAAATAAAACAATCTTTAATGATTCTCTACCATCCGTGCACTTTCATGTCGAGACATTTCAAACTTGTGCTCAATTGAATACAAAACAAAGACAATTTTTCATTCTTTAATTTTTATTTATTTTTTTGTTGGGTTAGCTCTCTTTTTTAATCTACAAAAAACATGTCTTTTCTGATGAGATTTTTTTTTGGCAAGAAAACAATACAAAATAGCATTAAATTTTGTGGTTACAGAGTTTGTTGAGCTTCGTGTGGGGATTTGAAACATACAAATCATTATATTCCTAAAACATAATGAAAAATTTAGTAAAAAGGAGATTAAGTTGATTAGCCATGCTTGGTTTTTGGATGTGATATAATATTTAGAATGTCTTTTTCATCACATATATTTCTTGCAGATGCAGCTGTGCTGTTTGCACTTGATGTGTTTGTTGGCCATTCAAATGCATCTTCTATTGGTCACTAAGGAATGATATAAGCAACTGTTCTTTACCTGAATGAGTCCAATGAGATTTAAAAAAAGTAGGTTTTGAATTGCAATTCATTCAAATTGTAATTGACCCAACTCTGAATTTGATACTTTTTTTACTTTGTTGTACCTGGGATTCAAAGCCCCTGAGTCAAACACACGGATTTTGAATTGCTTGATAAAGTAGATTGAAATTGTCCAGAAAACCCTAGAATCATTTATAGAAACTCTGTGAATTTATTAATTGTGTCTCAACATCAACATGGATCACCATCAATTTCCAGTCAAATCTTCTAACAGCTTTCTTTACTTTTGGTTTTCCTAACAAAATCAATTTAGTGATGGTTTATGGGTAAGAATCGTAAGAGATGAAAACTTAGACAACCCAGAAGTCCCTTCAAAGACGTCAGAAAATCATAAATTCTTTACCCACAAAATATAAAACCAGAAATTAAAACATTCAAGAAATGGAGACCAAGAGATGGTCTGATGAAGGAGGAAGTTTCTAATCTTGGAATAGTTTGAAAAATCTTTATCAGCTTTGACAGACTAGTCTCACCCACTTTGCTAAGTTTGACTGTAATTTTTTGTTGAATATACTTTGAATCTACTTTTATTGAATTTATTTTTATTGTACTTGATCAAAAAACTTGTAAAATAAGGTATTTTTTCTCATCGGTTTTACTTGGTCATTTCCAGAGAAATGTTGACCAGAAATATTGTTGTGTTTGTTTAGATTTAAACTAGGAGCCCAGAAGTATAAGAAATCATTGATGGCTTCACCAGGAACTTCAAAGTTAGCTTATCAAACTAGTGGTTCAGAGAAAAATGAAATATCCCTCTATTGGTTATATATATTTAATGCAATCCCATTTGTTTTGAGGGGAAGGAATGCTTTCAATACCAACTGAGAAAGTATTGGATGGCTCCAATGTGATATCCTTCTATAGTATCTTAACTGAAACCCTTTTGTCTAACCTATAATTACAAAGTAGCATTTGTGGCAAGGAAACAACTTAGGTCATGCAAGGGACAATTTGAATTTTGAACCTTGACTTTACCTAGTCTAAACTTGACCTGTCCCATTTTGTTCATGAATAAGGTGGTTTAATGTGGCACAAGAAGGTTCTAGTACCTGACAAAGGGCATAGAGACTACTGCTTACCAGTGATCTAAAACCTAAACTGTGTTCTAACTTCATCTTGTAAGATAGTAATACATTATTAAGCTGCATCATATGTGAATGCTATTAAGAGAAGTCTTCCATGCTTGAAGAAAACAGCAGGCATCTTCCAGCTAGTGTGGATCCTCATAACATGTCTCATGGTCTCACCAATGTTTAACATTCTCCAAGAGATGAATGCCCTTTTATCAAAGTCAATCCAGAAACTGACACTAACAGGTGCAGAGAGTATCAACATATGGCACATTTAGTAACAGAGAACACAACTTCCTACTCAACAAATTTTAAATTTCTGTTACTGAATGATCAAAAGTTACAAATGGCTTACACCATATGCAAACAACCCCCAGAACTCAGAAAAGGAGAAGATTGCCTGATTTAAACCATGTAAGTTACCCCAACTTGAATGATATTCATGTGAGGAACTCGCATATTTGCTGCTCCTGCTCTGCAATTCCTTCTCATGAATGCGTATATGTAGTTTATAACTAGTTTCTTGAGGAAAAAAGATTCTTTCCTTGCTCTCACATCCCCATGCCCAAGTAGATATGTAAATCCTGATTCCATGGCTTCTCTAAGGGCCGAAAGCTCATACTCCAAGCTTGGATTCTCATCTGAGGACATGATACTTGATGGCAACATGGTAACAGTTTCCCCTGAGCTAGACGTCCCTGCCTCCTCTCTTTGATCCTTCAACAGTGGAACCTCAAGCTCCCCAATCTCACTACTTGATACTGGAGACTCCCTAGATCTCCCTGGAATGTCATCAAATTCAGTCTCTTTTAGGCTGATCTCTAATACAAGTTCTTGAGCCTCTTTCCTCAAGAACCTCTGGAGACTCTCAACCAAAAGTTGCTCAAAGGCATGGTGATCTTCCTTCCTGACATCCTTGTAACCATAACGGGCAATGCAGCGGAAAATGTGATAATCCTTTGAGCAAACCCTTCTGAAAAGAAACCTTTCTTCTTGGCGTACAACTGGGACTGGGACATACTTAATGCAGACAAACACGAGTGTTGAATGAATGGCCGGAAGGCTGACAAGGAATTGCCCAAAGACTGAGGGAATCCCTTGAACCAGCTCATTGTATAGTAATCCAATCCCAGGGACCCTGACCGTACCAAGTGTTGATCCCAATTCAAGAAGAAAATCCATGGAAATCTTTTCTCTGACCTCACTCTGGTACTTCAAAACACTTCCATAGTTCCAAATGTACATTATACAGAGGAAAAAAGAAGCAAAAGCAAGTGGAAGCCAACCGCCCTCCATTATCTTTGTCAGGACTGCAGACAAATAGATAAACTCTATTGACCCAAATACAAGTGGGAAACATAAAGCCAGGAAGAGGTTGGTCTGCCATATTAGTAGCATTACGAGTGTCACCAATATTGTGCTGACCATCATGACACCAACCTCCGCAATGCCTGCAAGAAAAAATTGTATTGCTCTGTAAGATTCACTGGTACTGAATGTATGTCATATTAGTAATAATCTGATCATTCTCATGCTAATCAAACAAGACATAGGATCTACATGCAATAAGTCAGCTTGAGTGAGTACTTAACCGTATGCATTGGCTATATCTGTTGTGCTCCTGAAGGTGGCAACCACTACAATGCACATGACCATCAGGAACCAATTGATGACGGGAATGTATATCTGACCCATGAATCTCTTGGATGTGTGGACTATCTTCATCCTTGGGAAGCATCCTAGGGCCATGGATTGCTTAATGCAAGAAAATGTTGCAGATATCATGGCTTGGCTGGCAATCATGGCAGCAAGTGTGGCTATTACAAACATCGGCCAGAAAAGACCATCTGATAGTCAAAAAGATTTTGGATATTACAACAATTAGTTTGTAGAGATGAAAAACATTGAGCCAAGACTAATGAAGTACAATAATGACACTGTAAGTGCTCACCTGGGACAGAATCGTAGAATATTCTTTCTGTAGAAGTAGGGAATTTCATTAGATATGCAGCTTGGCCCATGTAACCCAAGAGAAGACATGGGAAAACGACACCAGTGAAGGCAATCTGTGGGCACCAGAAAAGATTCTTAGAGGATATAGCTATCCATGTTTGTGCAACCAATCGTACAAAAACTGTTTTTCTGGGGTCATAAACATATATACCCAACACTAATGTGTAGGTTTAGAGTTTTGTGAAAAACATACGTATACTGAAGTATAAATGAATGGGAAAGGCATAAAGAGTTGAGGTAGCACCTGTATAGATATGACAGAGAAATGACCCAAATCAGCAAACATTGCTTCAGCCCCTGTAACCATCACATAGGAGCATATGTGTAAGGAAAAAAATTCCACCTTATAAATTTTGCCACTTGAAAAGTAGTAACTGTTCTGTTAAATATTATTAATCTGCCATATCACTTCTGAAATAAATAAGAGCATCCCAGTACACTGCAGGGTCTGGGAGAGGCAAGTTATCCTGCTTTTTTTGTTTTCAAATTTTAAACCCACAACCTGATATAAAAGTTACAAGCTAAATTGGTACCTTGAAATTTAAATAGTGATTTATCATTGAAGTATATTTTTACCTTATAAATACCAAACAAAATTTCACGAGGGTTAAGATATAGTGCTTCTACAGGTTTAGTGAATATAAGAAACATATAATAATCCCACAAATAGACTTTCTTTTCTTTTTCTTTTTCTTTTTTAATTTTATTATTATTATTATTTTTTAGGTGAATGATCCTGCATAGACTAATTCCATAACCATGGATGACTTCATATACCAGTTGGCTTCTATGCCTAGTAGGTTAAGCTTTTTGGGTGGACGATTTAATACAGAGTGGTTCTCTAGAAATGACGTTTTAGGTAATAGGCTCACAAGATATTTTTCCTAAACTTAGTGATGAAGCTATGGTTCAAGACATTCATGCGAACAAGACTGAAAAAGAAAATTAAAAAAAGTCATCTAGACAGACAGTTTTACGTGGGACATAGGAGCAAAAGAGTTGAAGGAGTAAGTAGAGTTGTACAATAGAACTATCCGAATATCACTCCACAATATAAATAAAGGGCGAGACAGGACATAAGCCATCACACAACGTCCAACAGGCACGAGCCTAAGCGATGGGGAGAGAAAGAAGAAAGAAAAAAGAGAGAAGAAAAGCAAAACTCTCTCCGGAAGACACCCCCAATCTCAAACCATGCGAGCTCAAACCACACCGGAAGCAACAAACACAGCCTTGGCAATTCCAAGTCCCCAGACGAGAAAGACAGAACAACAAAAGGAAAGAAGAAGAGCGAAGAACCCGAAACCACCATCTCTGAGTGATCACGGAAGAAGACGACACGACCCACGAGCGAAGAACCCAAACCCACCTACGAGGATCGATCACGAGAAGAGAGCGCACCCACCACGCCCCCATCCCCGCCGACAATCAACAGGCACGAGGACCCCCCGAACAACCCAAACATCCCGGAGAGAGGGACAAAAGAGGACGAGCCAACACGGAAGAGGACGGGAACACGGGACAACAAACACACCACGCGCCCGGAAAAAGGATCGAAGACCAAGCATCCGAACCAGATCCAAAAGCCGGGATACAACGAGGCAAACGGAAGGCACAAACAAGGACGGGGAAGAGCGGTAGACCGAAGAAGAGGACTACCCAAAAGGAAGGGGCCAATAGAGGCGACTCTTGGCAAGAGGGACAAGGGGAATAACAACGATGATGGGGACAAAGAAGCACAGATAAGAGAGAAGACGGGGGGAACGGGAGCGACGATCGAGACAAGCAAGGCCCCTCCACACAGAGAGATGCCTTGGGTGGAGGAAAGGGAAGCAGCAACCTATTGGAGAAACAGCACAGGACAAACGACCGGAAGGAGAGCAAGGGAGCGCCAAACCCATCATACAAGGAAAATGGGAAATAGGGAAGGGATTGAGAAAAAAGAGCACAAAAAGGAAAAAAAGCAACCGAGAAGTCACACCCCGAGATGTTGGTCTCTCACAGAGGAGTAACCGCGAGAGAATCTCACGGGCAGCCTCACACGCCCCACTATTCAAACCAACTCCACCGCACGGAAACACAAGCAAGTTTCTGTCACCGGATAGACCGGAGACGATCAAGACGGATCCTCTCTACAATATTCTCCAACCGGAAAGGATAAAGGAAGATGGCTCCATCTTCCACGGAAAAGGGACCACAACACTCCATCCCGTCTTGTCAAAGACAGTCCCTCTTCTCTACAACGCTCCACGAGCTACACAGACTAAATTGTAAAGGACATTTTCCCATCTGTGTCTTCGGGATGGTAGCGGGGAAGGAGATGGACGTGGTAAACAGACAATGGACTTATTTGCTCGAGCGAGAAGGATACGCGACACACTAACGGGTCCATGGAAACGGACCCACGGGGCACCGAGGCTAGGCACCCCCCAGGAACTCTAGAAAATATCGATTTAGTTTCTCGAATGAGGATGATTTTTTGTGAAGCGCATTTGCAAAGCAAACGTCTACATTTACCTCTCTTCAAATAGAAAAATATTCCTTATGTTAATCATCCGATGTGTGGGGTCCCGCCGACGGTGTCTATCCGGCCATAGGTACTTTGTTACTTTATTGATTGTCACTCTCGTTCTACATGGATTTATCTTTTAAAACAAAAAAGAAGTTTTCCGATGTTTGTGATTTCATAATATGATTAAAACCGGCAATGCCACGTGAAGATCCTTGCGGTGACAAGGCAAAGAGTATATTGATGGTGAATTTAAAGATATCTCCGACTCGGCATAATACATCGGACTAGTGCGGATACGGCTGCCCAAAATGGGGTGGCGAAAGGAAGAATCGGCATCTCTAGAGATAGCCCGATTATGATTGCTATGAATGTGCGACCGATCGGAGTGATGCTATTCTCCGCCTACCTTAGAATAGGATGCCCAGAGGATACTTGGTTTTAAATGTCCTAATGAGATTCTTGAGGAGCCTCTTCTTTGTTATTTCTCCAAAGGTTTTGGATGCGTGTGTTATGCCGAATCACGGCCCACGAGTAAGTTGGCTCCCGCAGCCTACGGCATATTTTGGGGACGCACCGGAAAGGGACAAAGACACCCCCCAGAAAACCAGACCAGGAGACCAGAGGCCACAACACCCCGGGAGAGCCAGAGGAGAGGGGAAGATCCCACACACCAACACAACAAGAGCCCGGAAGAGCCGACCGGGGAGACGAGGAACGAGGACCAACCCCCCAACCGAACCAGGAAGAAAGCAAGGAGACACGGAGACACGGGGGCCAAAACAGAGACCAAAAAAAGAGGGGGACACGGAGGAAGAAAACAACCGGCAAAGCGGGGAGAAAGGGGAAGACCACGGCGCGAAGGACGAGGAGACACGAGAAAAGGGGGACGACAACACCCAAGCAAAAGAAACCGCGACACGGAACCCGCAGACGCAAAAGGGCGAAGCCACGAAAGAGAGGAAGGAAGCAGGAGAGGAAACGAGCAAGAAGAAAAAGACACGGGAGGGACACCCCAAAAAAAACGGGGGAAAGGGAGGGAAACAAAAAGGATGGATCAGCAACAAGAAAGCAGACAGGCAAAGGGGACCGGACAGGGAGAACGGAGACGCGGAAACAAAACGAGACAGGAGGGAACAAAAGGAACGACCAAAGACGAAAGAAGCCACAGGGAGAGCAGAAGAGGCAAGGAAACCCACAGGCCGAGACAACGGGGGAAAGCGCGGGAAGAGGAAAAGGGAAAAAGCAGAGGGGAGCGAAGGCAAGACAGGGACAAGCAAAGCAAGGAATACACAGGAAGAAGAAGACAACAAAAGCAGAGACGAAGCACACGGGGAAGAGGGAAGAAATCAAAAGGAAGGACACGGCAAAGAGGAAAAAAGATCAGGAAGAGGACAGGGAGAGGTGGCCGACAAAAAAGGAACCATCCCAAAGAAAGATGCAGACAACGAAGGGGAAGGGGGGAAAGAGGATACCCAGAAGGCGGAGCAAACAAAGAAAAAGAGGGAGAACCGGGGACAAAGGAAGAACAAAGGGGAGGGAAGAAGCACAGGGGAAGACGAGGAAGGAGCAACAGAGACAAAGCAAGAAGGGAGAAAACGAAAGAACCGAAAAGGAAAGCACAGAAACAAAAGAGAAGAAACAGAGAGGAAGAAGAAGAAAGGCGACAGAGGAACAGACAGAAGAAGAAGAGAAGGGAGCACAGAAGGAAAAGGAGGGGAGGAGCACAGGAAAGGAAGAAAGCCAAGCAAACCAGAGAAGGACAAAAGGAAGAAAAACAGGAAAGAAAAAGAAGAAAGGAGGCAAAGGAAAGGAACAAGGGAGCAGCCGAAGAGAAGACAAAGAGAGAAAGGGAGAAAGAAAGAGAAGAGGAAGAGGAGAGAAAAGCAAGAGGGGGAGGTGGAAAAAAAAGAGTGAAGGAGTAAGTAGAGTTGATCAAGAATTATGAATATTTACTTCCATAATTATAAATAAAGGGCTTGAGATCATGGATCAATAAGCCATTCTACTACAATCGTTTCTTTCAACAAACTGTCACGCTAAACCATGCCATTCTTAATCTCAGAAGCTCCCAAAAAACTGCAATCAATGAGAAAATGGTCAAACCTGTTTCATTTGTACCTCAGTTACTTACTATTCAATTAGATGTTAATATTTTTGGCTTAAAAACTCACCACTGTTAACAGTATTAATGAGGGAACCAAATAATTTGTACCTAGCATTATCCATTGCTAATGAGAAATTGTTTAAGATGTTTTCATCGACAATTTCACCCACCCAGGGTAGAAAATACCAGTGCGTACCCACTGACATAAATCAGTCTCAGTGGGAAACAATATGATGTTCATTTTTAAGTCTGATATAGATAGATACAAGTTAAACACACTCAAGAATCATCCTATAGACCTGCAAAAATAAACCCTGAAAGTGTCTTGTAACATAGGTACAACCGTACAAGGGTAGGTTGCTGCTCCCCTCCTTCCTTAGCCTTCATTTCTTCATTTAGTTGGGGTTCTCCCATTCTCTTCTGCAGGCCCTTGCCACTTTTAGCACAGCTTTGTTTTTGGCTCATGTCTTTGTCCCCACCTCACACCCAGCCCCACCCCCAAAAAAATTCCTCTTTCTCCCTCTTTGCTACTGAAATTATTTATTCATCAGTATGAATCCCAAAAATATTTTATTTATTCATCCATAGAAAAACCAATGAAACTAACCTATCAATATCCCAAACCACCACAATTTTAGGTAACTAGATACAGCTAATAGAGTTAAATCCATATTGACCAGTTGTCCTATATTGACTTTCAAAATAGGTCTATTATAATACAAAACATAAAAATTCCCAGCCCATGACCAGTATTACCTATTAGGTACATATTTTAACCCATTTGACTTGGATTTAGGCTTGATTCTGTAAGAAATTTTTGCTGGAACCTCCCTTGATCTATATCACCTTGTAAGATATTGATTTCCATGCATCCCGAGTTTGCCCTACCCAAACCAAGGTGAAGAGGGCGGTAAATGAACGGGGCAGAGCCACATGGTAGGATAGGAAGCATGAGGGAGGGAGGAGAACCAGTGACCAGAGAAGGGGGTTTGGGTCAGACACGCCAGCCCCTCTCCCCAACCCACGGGCAGGGGCCCCCGGGGGACGCCAGCGCAAGAAGACCCAGCTGCCCGCGACGGGAGGACCGAAGGGGCAAGAACGCGGGGCGGGAGGGCGGGGACCCGGGGCGCCGGGAAGAAGAAGCAGGCGCACGGGCAGGGGAGCCTTGTCGAGCTCACCGAGAGCACCACGATTAGGGCGTAACCCCGGTCCGAGCAAAGCGGGGAGCTACCATCCTGGATGTGGTCCGCCACCGTAAAACCCGGTTGTGCGGTGTTGTCGCTCTTCGATTCTTGTTGGTATTCCGCTGCGTTAGACTAGTTTTTCTTAACAAGGGCTAAATAATACATCAGGCTTTGGTACCAGACTGGCTAAATGGTTAAACAAAATCAATATAACCAACCCCATTTAGTTGGGAGAAGTCTGGTAGAGTGATCTATTCCAGGCTAGTGGAATCAAAGTATTATAGGTTATCACTTAAGGTAAAGAAGTTGGGAATGGAAAATGAAAGAACAGTAAACTAATAATAAAGGTCTAGGCCATGATCTCAAATAAAGAAAAGTGAAGAGAGGAGAGAATTCAGTGGAAACAAGCTCCCTCATGGTAACTCACCTGTAATGCACAAAACACAACCACCAAGAGCTGACCACGCCCTTACATTATTCCTCTTGAAGAAATAATAAATGTATGCTGGATTCAATGCCCTTATAACTGTAATATCGTACTTCAATAGGTTGTACAATCCAATGGATCCCAGGGAAAAGAACCACAGACCCAGTGCAGGTGCGAACATAACACCTACTTTACCAGTCCCAAACCTCTGTATGCTGAACAATGCAATGAGAAATACAATCGAAACAATAACCACAGCATCTGCAACAACAAAATTGAGATCAATAATCTTGCAAGTTCCATGTCACACTGTGATAGTGCATATTTCCATACTCTACACAGTAAGTGTAGCATATAAAAGAAACTGATCAATCACATGGCAAGGACACTACGATGGCTTCAACTATTGCTAAAATTCCATAACCAATTAATCACATCAAATTATTGATTTAAACTGTCTCAATCAATGAGCACTTCCAACATTTGCAGTGAATTGCATCAAACCAATATCCTTCACGGTGAGATGCTGAGATAAAGAGGACTCTAGGCATGAGCATAAAAAAAATTTAACTTCTAAAAGCAAATATGTGTCAACTGTCAACTTACTTGTATCAAATCCTGGAATTTCACCCTGTAGTCCACTCACTGCAGACATTACTGCAATACACAGAAACATAATGAGACATATTGAAGAGATCAAGGAAAAACAAATACAGACTATAGAGGTCTTCCATTCGCAGAAAAGTAGTGCACACAATGGAATGTAAACACCTACTTGTCAACCATAGCAAACCTCTCATAACACAATCTCTCACTTGTTTCCTTTCCCTATGCTCTTACTTTTATAGGTAATATGACAATAAGCATTAGTCTGCATGGCTCTGTGCAAAATTATGTTGAAATTTCAAACTTCATGAACTCATTGTTGTCTTCTATAAGCTTTGCTTAACCCATGACATTGACTTTACACTTAATTGGATATTGTAGTTGTTTGCATGATCCACTTGAGATATATATCTAAACAAGGACATCATAGCCCTACTACCTAATGGTAAACTGCAGTGGGCAAGCCTTAGAGCAATGTTTCAATTTTGGGATGGCAACTTATTCGTTGCTAGTTTTGAAACTTGAAGTCAACCTCTCTTGCATAGCAGGGGGTAAGGCTATGTGCATTTGCCCCTGCCAGACCCTGCAACCCCGGGAGCCTGTTACAGTGGGTTGCTATTTCATTAAACAGTAATTTACCAAGAAAAGGAAGGGTTCAACTAAACCATCCAAAACTAAAGGATTTTAATTCAATATGATTCTTAGCATTCTCCTTTTTTTATTGTCAACAAATTCCAGCTATTACCTTCCCTACACACCCACAAAAGAAAATAAATGATAATAATTTAGAGAAAAAAGTAAAACCATGAAATATATTTACTTTAAGTGTGAAAAAGTTGATCACCAAAGGAGAATTTATAGAGCAGGCTCTTTTTTTTTTGGTTGGTTGGATAAATAAGGTCAAGAAAGTTATCGAGAAGAAAGCAGGAAAAAAGGAAGTGGGGAGAGAACTAGTGATGCAAGGCCGAAGACGTATTCTCAAAATAAAAAGCCTAAGGAGTTTGGTCGGATTATGACCATGGCTTTCATGGACCAAGACTATTTAAGTTGGTTAGAGTCAGCCACATATTATGGCCTTCATGGGCTAAACCCAAGCCCAAGTCTACTCTAACACAAGGAAATTTGGGGAGTCTCGAAATCAATAAAAAGGGCTATAATGTGATTATCAAAAGGAGCTGTCCTTTGTCAATAGTTGGGTAGTAGTTGAGTCAATGTTAGTTTAAGTTAATACTCTTGTTGGTGGGTGCTAAGTAGTTGGTGGTTGATGTATTTTGTCTTTAAGTTGGCTATATAGAGGAACTTATGTAAGAAGGTTCATCACCATATTCATAATGAAATTTGAAGTTGTTATTTGCAGGTTTGTTCATATGGAATTTGTTGAGAAAACTGATTGTGGTAGAATGGCTTAGAATGGCTTGAATAGATCAGTGTGATCCCAAGCCTTTATTTATAATAAGGTGGAAAGAGCACTATACCCTCACTTGCGCAATAAGAAATAGAAAACTACATGAACTAGAACTCCTAATAGAACTCAACCAACACTCCCCCTCAAGTTGACGCATAGATATTAGTCATGCCCAACTTGCCCACAATAGGAAGGAAATCTCCTTCCTTGAAACCCTTAGTGAAAAAATCAGCCACTTGGTCTCCAAACCTCACAAAAAGCATGCAGATGAGCCCTTGTTCCAACTTTCCTTTGACAAAAAACCTATTAATTTCAATGTGCTTAGTTTGATTTTGTTGCACAGGATTATAGGCAATATTTATGGCAGCTTTGTTATCACAATACAACATCAGAGGGTTCAGAACTTGAACTCCAATATCTTATAGTAGACCTTTCAACCATAGTAGCCCGCAGACTCCACGAACCATAGCTCTATATTCAGCTTTTGTGCTGGATAAAGCTATCTCCAAATAACTAGGTTACCTCCAACAAAGGTACAATAACTTGAAATTGATTTCCTGTCAGGAGACTCAACCTAGTCTGCATCAGCGTATGTCTCTACCCTTAGATTGTCAGTGGGTGACAAAAGTATTCCTTTTCCAAGAGTTCCCTTCAAATATTGCAGTATACAATCAGTTCTGTATACATAGATTCTTGCCTTCCAATCAGTTATGTTTGAGGCCATGCTAGATACTAGACCTAAGCTATGCATATCCTTTCTCACAACTTCTCTTAAGGTTATCCCTTGCTCAAAGTGATTCTTTTAGGTAACGGCCTTCATATAAGTTGAATATAGATCATGCATGAACTAGCTCACTGAATAAATGTTATGCTAAAGTGTTCTCCGACAAAAGAAGCGATACGCTACACTATGGCCCGGGGGTAGGGATAAGGGGGCAAGGGTTAGCTAGGGCATCCCCCATAAGTGTCGTGCCGCAATACAAAATTTGATTGAAACATGCAAAATTTTGAATTTCGCACTTTTGAAACTTCAAAACAAAACTTTGAGTGACTGGAAAAAAATCTCAAGTTTTGATTGAAACCATCAAAGTTTCGTCGAAACCTGGTTCATCATGAGAATAAAAAATTTCCCAAATTTCGTGGGAAACATGAAAAATTTGATGAAAACCTGGGACTTTTTCTGCAAGTTTCGTAGTTTTTCCAAATTTTTAATTTTCTTTTCTTTCATGTTTCCCTAAATGCCATAACAAATACCACCTCCATCAAGACTTCCCTATCCAAATTGTGTATTCCCTCAAACTGGTTATCTTAGGCATGTTGATGACCAGACTTATAAAGCTGCAGCTGTCAAATATCTTGACAACCATAGGCATAAAATGTCATGGGATGTCTATGTTCGTTGGTTGGAGGGGATGATGTCACAGGCACAGTACTACTCAACTCATAGGATGGATCCACCAAGGCACTCCTCTTGGCACTGAGTTGTACTTTCTTTTTATTGTCAGTTACTTTGTATTTGATGTTTTGAACTTAGAAGTTATCTATTGAATGTTATGTACTAAAGTAGTTAAGTTTATAGTGTACTTCTCGAACAACTCTACATTAATGTCATGTACATTGGATGACATATCTATATTGACTTTTTAGCAAAATGCATTTGTCAATGTGTTCTTTATACTATATTAACTTAAATGCAAAGTCCTACCCTAAAATACTCCCTTAAAACCTGTCGAAACTTGCATGAAAAAGTCCAAAGTTTCCTTGAAATTTTCCAGTTTCCCACCTAAGTTTCCCATTTTCACTTGGTCAAAACTTGAGTTTCCCTCAAAACTTTTTCTATGGTCAGTTCCCAGATGCGGTGATAAGTAGGCAAGGATTCATGCACTGTGGACAAGTGCGAGTAAAGAAGCTAATTCAAAAACGTAAGATTAGGTTGGCATCTTAATTAGGATCTCTAAAAAGTAAGAGCTTAGAATTAATAGATGTTATGAGGAAAAGAAGGATTAATATAGCCTGCATTTAAAAGACTAGATGGAAGGGTAAAAAAGCTAAAGAGTTGGATGACTTTACACTTTGGTATACTAGGGATAAAAGTAATAAAAGTGGAGATTAGGTGATAGGATTATTGCTATCAAGCTTGTAATGGAGAAAGAAATCGTATATATGCACCTCAAGTAGGATTGGATGAAGGTCTTAGGTTAGAATTTTGAAAAAATATGGATGGATTAATGCAAGGAATTCGTCAAGGAGAAAAGATTATAATAGGGGGTGATCTAAATGGACATTATAACAAACTAGAACCTACTACTGAGGTGCAGCCGTAGGTTAGAAGATGAGGTTAGAGAGCTAAAGAAGAAGAGAACAGAGAATGAGGAGAAGAAGAAAGGGGCAGAGACGATTCTGCAGTAGTAGTCATCTCTGCTCTCTAACCTGTTATTTATAGTTGATTAGTACAGCACTAAAGCAGTCCCAAAAACTGATGGGAAACCAACTTACTAATTCTGAGTACATTCTGAAAATAAATACTAACTATCTAAGACTCTAAAACTGTCTCCAAAAAAGGAAGATAATATGAAACTAAATCAACTAGAAAATTAGCAACTCTCTAATTGTGTAGAGCACCCAAACTTTCTAATTCTGTAACAGCTTGTTCTCCAAGGCAGCACTTTCTAAATCTGTGACAGCTTGCTTTCTAAGACTCCACGACTTGCTCTCCAAGACTCCACTCAACTATCACAACAGACATATTGGGAAAGATCAAAAAGGCTATGAGAGTGTACATGGAGGATATGGTTTTGGAGAAAGGAATGAAGAAGGAATATCAATTTTAGCTTTTGTTGTTGCTTTTGATATATCCATTGTAAACACTTACTTCAAAAAGAAAGAAGAGCATTTAAATAACTTTAAAAGTGGACATCATAGAAGTAAACCAACACCATACCTCTGGCTGCACATGCAAGTTGTTCTACATTATTTTGTATTTTTGTTTTTATTTTTATTTCGGTATTAAAATTTCTATAGGTCATATATCTTGTCTTTCTCTTGCACAACAAGGTTAGAATATTAAAAGTCATTTTTAGATTGCTTTTAAACTATTAAGCATAGTTGATAAAAAGACATCATTGATGAATTTTATGCTATTTTACGAGTTAATTGTTCTATTAAATGATTTTATATTGGACTTTAAATGGTGCAAAGTCATTGATGAGTTTTATGTTTGCCTGTTAATGCTTCTATTAAATGAATTTACATGTATTACTGATCCAATATATAAATAAATATTGGGCATTAAATTCTGCAATGGTAAGATTGCTCTATTGTGACCAAGTGGTCATGAATTCGTCTAGAAATAACCTCTGCTAAAGCAGAGGCAAGGCTGCATATACTATGACCCTCCCCAGCCTGCTGCAGCAGGATCCTCATGCACTGGGTATGCCCTGTTTACCTAGTAATGAATTAGTTAGTGGTTTGCAAGCAAAAAGAACTATTCAAGAAGTTAGCATGGGAATTCTACTCTAAAAGTTGGCTTCCTATCCATGAAGAAACTTCATACATTGGGCAGACTTCTAAACCAAGATTGAGCTTTGATCACACATATGGTGACAACTAACAACTACTTCCCTAATTGTTAAGCAACCCCTTTTTGGAGGAACCACAAATTTAGCATTAGAACTAAGATTCAGGTTTCCAAAAGAACAAGTATAGCTGTGTATGTATAAAGATGAGTGTACAGATCATTATCCTTTCACTCTTCGTGAAGCTAGCTACATGCCATTGCAATTCATGATTCCTTTGGTGAGTTTGTACAGGCATACTGGATCAAAAAACGTACAAATATCATAGGTTCGAGTTTCATGCTAGTGTTTCTCCACATTCTTTTAATGATGCAACAAGTCAGAACTAGGTTATCATGAGAAACATTCAAGGGCAAGGGATGTAAAGGTTGAGTGTAAAGCACTCATAAAAAATTATAAAGACATGTAATTCACATAACCCACCAACATGAGTACCCTCATAAATCATTACAAATAGCAAAAAGGGAAAGAGGAAGCATCAATGTACCTGACATTGCGGGAGTAAGAATACCATCCCCAATTATCATAGAAGTCCCCATCAGAACCAGGAGCAACAGAAGAGTTTTCATGGAGGATCTCCTTTCCAAGCAGTCTTTTATTCTTAACGCCCTCTCCAGCTCTGGAGTTGGCAGTCTGAGTTTAAAACTAGAGATATGTTCATCAGCTGGCTGCTGATTTGGCAATAAATTAACTTTTGCATACCTACAAATTAATGAATAAAGCGCAAATGTGCCTCCTGAAAAAGATTCAAAAAAAAAAAAAAAAGAGTCAATCATTAGTCAATATGTTGATTCAACATATAGATGCCTCAGATTTTACTGATGGGTAGGTATAAACTATTTAAAGGAGGAGACAAAGGATTTATCAAGCTTTCAAATATTTACCTTCTCCATTATCATTAGCTTTGAGCACAATAAAAACGTATTTAGCAAAAGGAATAAGAGCAATCGTGTACATCACTAGCGATAAAGCTCCCAAGACATCATCGTCTGACCTTATAGGCACCTTGCTAAAAACATCAGCAAAGACATACAAGGGACTTGTGCCCATATCACCATAGACTACACCAAGTGTTTGAAATGCCAGTGCAACAGTACCCCAAATGGAGAGATCCTAGAGATGGAAAATGAAATCTTAGTAAGAAAGTAGAAGGATCCCAAAATACCGATCATCACATGATAAATGAAATGTAAGAAGCCCCATATATATAATGCAGTTACCACCCCTCCTTCCCCCCAGTATAAAGCTACCAGTTCCAAGAAAGAAAATGTAAGAAGCATGGAAATCATCATTTGTTAGTCGGTCTTGAAGATAAAAAATAAGGCTGGAGTACTTGGAACTCATTAAAATGAGAAAACATTATAATTAGCAGAATGCTAGAATCTGCAGAATTTTGTCTAAGTTACACAGCTGGACACAGGAACATCTAGTAGCTACCACCCAAGAAAACCAAGAAAACTGGTTAGGCATAATCTTGGATACCATCTATTAACACAAGTCTGTTACATGTGAAACACAAGCACTTTTTTATGAAAAGACATGACGGAGATGAGGAGGGAAGTAACTTCTTCGGATAACAACCAACTGAACAAATGGGTAGAGTTCACAAGATAACAGAAATCTCACCTCAACACTTGATATAATCAATATGGAGAAGCCAAAATACCTTCTCTTCTTCCCTTGACAGAGAGAATGCTGTCAATCCATAACCCAAAGGAGAACATATTTTCCTGTTTTTTTCTTCTCCTCTTTCTCTCGCAAAAAGAGAAAACGGAAATCTCTGTTTTCACAAAGACGGAAAGAAATCTCCGAAGTACATATTTTAACCTCTATATGCTTTGTATTTTTATATAAAGACATTACAGTGATTGACTTGATGCAAGTGAGTTTCGAGCAACCAACTCTAAAAAAAGACACTGGTGGGTCTTCCCATAGGCGAGAAGAACTCCCAAACCTACTGTGATCAGAGTGGTCATAAAACCAGTGACAGGCTTCATGCGAATGGGATTTGGAGAGAAATTGCATTTCAGATCTTGATTCAATTGTAAACAACAAAGTTTTGACACTTTAAGCGCATATTCGACAAAGTCCCAACTCCTAAAACCAATGGATAATAAATACATAATTTGTATTTCTCACCTATATCAGGTTAACCAATTCTTTGAAATCATATCAGATAAACTCATCCACATACACTTCACTTCAAGACCTCTGCAAATTAGTGAGCATCCATAACACCAACGAGAAGATGCACACAAAAGCATCCTTGCTCCCTAAAGGAAGACACCCTAAAGTGAAAGAATTAACGAAAAGGAAAATGATTTGTTACTTCAATTAATTATGATACTTTTTAGCCCTTTTTCAAATATCAACACACTTGGGGACCAATTTAAGGAACTAAAGTATCGATTAGTCTTCCAATCAACCGAACCAAAGAACACCTACATGGCTATTCTACCACAAAAGAAAGAACACTAAACCAAAACGCATCAGTGTGTAAAAGAAGATAAAAAAGCAATCTGAGAGAAAAGAAGAAAGGGGGGAGGCGATATACTACCTTGGAGTGTTGGTCATGGGACCTAGATATAGACATGGCTTCAACATCTAACGAATCAACTCTTTTTGGTTTCTTCACAAGCCTCCTTCTGATAGACCCGTGACTTTCCTCTTCGAACAAGGATATTGGAGGAGACTCTGAATCTACTTCGCTTCCATCCACCCATCTGGACTCCGAACGAACCAACCGAATGCTCTCATCAATTCCTCCTTCCTCCATTTACCAAGTCTCAGGTACTAAAAACCATCAAACGAAAATAATAAGCATATAAGCACACATTCTCGACATAAATTGTGGTCAGTAAATCATCAAAACACAATAGCAGAAAAATTAGAAGAAAAAAAATGACTACCGACCTAATCAACCCTGCAAAGTTCTTCGATGGTACCTTCACGATCTCGTGTGAGGAGAAACACAATTGCTAGATTTTTTTTTAATTTTTTTATCTTCTTTGTGAATGAAAATCAACCAGAGCCAAACATCTTCCTTTGCTATCTCCACGAATTATTGAGTAAAAAGAGAGAAATCTTCCTGATCATTCAGTGTACTTGTTTCCGCCATTGCTGGAAAACGAGAAAAAGAATTGTCCAAGAGAGTAACAGTGATGTGAATCATGTGATAATTATAATAATAGCAATTAAGACAACAACGACAAGGTTTGCCATGCCTTGCCTTTTGCCTTTGCCTGGATAGCATTGGACGTTGTGAGCAAATAATTCATAATTGGGCAGGTCCGTGGGTCCCACTGCACTATCCCGCGTTTTTTAACTTCTCGTTTACGGCCACTGTACCCCTGCGCAGGCGTTTCCTTTACCTTACCTACTTTGTCTCAGGCGTCAGGCGTCAGGCGTCAAATGTGCCACTATCTGCGCCACAATTTTGTCGTGTTTCTTGATTTTTTATTTTATAATTTTAAATTTTAATCAAATAAAAATAAATATTTCTTTTTTTGTAAATAATAATAATAAATAAATAAATTTGGTGAAAATAATAATAAATAACCAACATCATGTTGCATACTTGCATGCGATTCACAAATCACAAGTAGAAAATATAATATTACTTAGATTCAAAATTATAAATATAATGGAAAGTCATTTTTGTAATTTATCGTCAAAGTGTCGTGAGGAATCTGTTCGTCAAACTATGCGAATCTAGTCTGAAAATACATTATTCTTGTAATAAAAAAAAAAGTTTTTTTTTTTTAAAGAGTAATTGTTCGCTAAAATAAATTAAGTTTTTTTTTAATCTAAAATAAATTTAGTTAACGTTTAGAAATAACGAAGAACCGACAACGTGATTATATGCTGGCAGCGTACTTTACATTTTTTGAATTACACCATGGGATAACCGGTAAGGTTAAATCTGAATCGTCCGAATTTTGTTCGTAAAATGGGGTCAGAAAAAATGAGTGAGAAAAATAGATATGATACCATATGTAAGAGGGTACAAGAATAGAAAATAAAATAAAATAAATTTGTGAAAATATTTTTTTAAATGGGTATCATCTTTTCCATCACATTGAATCTCATAAGTCATATTTTCGAATTTAATGGAAAAGTAGTAGAGAGGTCTTGGATTCGACCCTTGCAGACAATGTAATCAAGGTACACGCAAGCTAACCCGGATGAACCTCAGCTTACAAAAAAAAAAATCATATTTAAGATTTAATGGAAAAGTTTACTTTTTCACCTTTTTTTTTTCACTCCATTTTAGATTCAGCAAAAACGATGCCTAAGAGGAAATAGTTTCATACGAGACTGTATTGTGAGTGTCACGCCTCCCTATCACAGAAAACAATGTACTTCTTTAATGTTTTCCCAACAAATAATAGTTGTTGAACAACCTATAAATATTGGAGAAAAGCAAATTTCATTAGGTCTCATGTGAGTCCCATTCCTTATTGTGTGGCTCAAAAGCATCAAGAGCCTGAGACAATTATTTTTATTTTCTTTTTTATTTTATTTTTTAATATTGTGTCTTTGTCAGACTAGTCACAAGGACTAGGAGCCTATTGACCCCCTTCTATAGGCTATATACGTCCTTCATGGAAATGTTTTTAAGGCAAGTCGTGGAAGTAACCCTTCATGGGTCTAGGGAAGTATAATAGTGGACTTGAGGTTCATCTGGGCCAGCTTGCGCACACCTCAACTACATCCTCAAGGGAGACTTTATATATCTCTAGCCCTGGGGGGTTCAAATTCTGACCTCCAATGTGTAAGCGTCGGTCTTTTGGCATTTGAGACACCCCTCGAGGTTGATTTTCTTTTTCTTTGCGGTAGCCCTAAAGCAAGTCGTGCTATGGTTAGATATTTGCCAAATAAAGTTTAGTTAAATTTGACAATGTATATTAAAAGGCAAGGGCTTAAATGTAAATATAAATTTCTTATTACACAAGACCTACGTTTCATAATATGAGGTCCAGAATTCAAATCTCCTTAAGACCAAAGACAAAACCCTACCATATATTTAAATATATAAAATTATTCTAACGATACAGTCAATGTGCACATAAGTTGAACAGATGAAATGCCTAAAAAGAAAATTCTATGAGCATGTTTCATTGCTTAGGTTGGGTTATAACTTCTATGGGCCCTACATTTCTATGAAAACAAGATAGAAGAAAAGAATTATTATATTAGATTGGACTTAAGATTGAATGATGCTCGAGGTGGTATGGGTGTCTATCCCCCAAAATATCATATTTGTAAAGTAAAAACTAGTAGAAGTACTAAAGAAGGAATCCGGATCATCATCCCCGTCAGGGAGCACACGGTTTTACCACCACAAATCGATGGGCCCCACAGCTAAAAAACATTTTTAAAAAAAATCCCATCACCCACCCCTTGGGCCCCTATATTTTAGGGTGGAAAAGCCATCGGGGAGAACTTTGTGCTCCCCGACAGGGTCGTAGATCCAAACTCCTAAAGAAGAGTGATCAAATATGACCAAATGAAGGGAAAAGAGGTAAAGGAGGCCTAAATTGAATATTGAATTACTAGTAAAGCATCAGGAGTAAGAAAAGATTTCTACCAAAAAAATGTATTAAGAAAAAATAAATTGGTAAACAGCCAATTTATTCAAAGAAGAAGCCTACATTAGAGATAGGTTCTTTAACCAATTAGTGGACGTTTGGCCAAACCATTGTCTCCTCCATCACTCCATCATTAAGGTCTCTGGCTAAATTATAGGCCACAGAATTCGCCTCCCTAACAAAACCAAAGAAAGTTAAGAATAAAAACAAACCTTAAACCCTAAACCCTAAATTTTAGGGTTAAGAATAAAAACAAAACCCTAAACCCTAAAGCTAAGAATAAAAACAAAAACACAAAAAGCAAAGTATGCGTATATCATACACCACCCCTGCCACGAAATTGCTTCGAAATTGCTTGAGTGTCCACTTGGGTGTTGCGCATTGATTGCACAATATCAAAATTCTGAGCCTAGTTTCAATCATACGTTGCTGTATATGGACCCAAGTAAAACCTCTCTAGCTCAATGAATGTTGGGTTACCAAAAAAAACAATAAAATAAAACCTCTCTAGCTCAATGAATAGGAAATAGAAAATATATGTATGCATATCAAAATTACGACCCTAATTTCAATCTTGACTTAATTACGCAACACTCAAGTAAGACCCCCCAAGCTCAATGGCTAAGAAAATATATGTATGTAAATAATTTTTGGGTAATTTTCATTTGGACTCCTTAAGGTTTGGTCCAGATCATTTTTAGTCTGAAAAAATTTCCCTTTACATATGGTTTTCTTGTGGTTTCTAAAAATAACTAATTAAGGACAAATTATAATTTTAATGACCAAAATACCCTTTTGATGCAATGGTTATGGGCTTGTTTGGTTACATGGTCGGGAGATTTCAAATATCTAGAGATTTCAAATATATGAAGTTATAATTTATAAAATTAGATGTTTGGTTGTGGAATGAAATCTGTAGGATTCATCCTTAAAAACTATTTGATCGATTGTCGTTTTAACGATTTTGTGAATGTGCAGATATATGAGCTGGTTTTTCAAATATCTAGAGATTTCAAACCTATAGCCTTCAAATCTATGGAGTTATAATTTATAAAATTAAGCGTTTGGTTGTGAATGTAAATCTTTGAATTCATCCTAAAAATTTATTTGATCGACATGATTTTTGTGAATGTATTTTTGGAATGTACAAATATATAGCTTTTTTGAAATCTCTAGATTTCACCCCTTACCCATAAATCTATAGATTCACGTTTTTAATGTAAAACTAGATTCATAAACCCTAAATTCATGTAACCAAACATGCCCTAAGATTATGGCATACACCGTTTATATTAAATAGACAAATTTTAACATAATGAAATCATAAGACACTTGAATATTAACAAAAATATTTATTAATGCTGTTGAGAGTGGGATTTGAACCCACGCCCTTTCGGACCAGAACCTTAATCTGGCGCCTTAGACCAACTCGGCCATCTCAACCTTGTGTGTTAATAAATTTAGAGCATCATTAATGAACCATGGAAGTGAGCGCCCCAATGTCAAAAGCCAACCATACTTCCGAAGATCTTATAATGTGATACCCTTGGAAGAGACTTTATGTTTATGATGCATAATGATGATTTGAAACGATGGAAATCATGGTCAATATTAAGTAAAACTATGAAAAAGAAGGGGAAGAACCGTATTTAAATTTCTAAACAGCAGAATGGCTTTGAGAACCAAAGCATGGGTGATGGAACATTCACTGGTGAAGGAAAGCAGCCCTAAAAGTAAAGGCAAATTTCCTCCACAAACAACTCCATTACGTGTCAACTGAATACTCCAGCTGAAAGGCTTATTTCCAGACTCCAACTCACATATATACATTCATGATATACTTAGATCTCAATTTATTTAGTAGCCCAATGCAACCTGGGTGAGATCCTAAGTAAACTACAAAAGCTAAACAGTCCTAACCTATGTTCTTGGATAATCTCAAGCAGCTATGGCAATATGGCATCAATCACCTTCTTTGCAAAAGATGGTAAACAGAACGAAGCTGAATGGATCTGCAAGAAAAAGAGAGGGCAAGAAGGAAAATCTCAAAAACATAATGAGAAAACCAACAAAAGATGACTAGAACAGGATAGAAGCTAGAGAAGGTCAATGATAAAACCTGTGAGTTGTAGAACTTCAATGGTCCTAGGCTGTTACTCTCATTTGACATCCAAGGGATTCACTGGATGCTTGAAGTCAACTGGTGGCCCTTCGGTTGAGCAAAGCATGAAACCGGTCACTCCACTGCAGTGATCAATATGTATCAATTACAACACATTTAAATGTTTCTAAGTTTATAATACTAGCTTTAATATACACCTTTAAATGCATACCTGGGGTAAGTAGGAACGGTTGTCCAAGCATAGGTGACAGTTCCTTTAAATATCTGGCGACACAATGAGATAATTTTCTCAATAAGGTGCATGTGAAGCCAAGTTCTTGTGCAGGCCCTGATGATGTTAAAGATGATGACAATATGATGATAAAAAAGAAAGATGATGACTTAAAGATCCCAAGTGAGACAGTAGCACGGTTGCAGTGAGCATTACCAATTGGATCAGAACAGTCCACAATGATGGCATCATAAGTTCCTTCAGGAACAGCTCTCAGAAATGCTGCTCCTGCAGATGGAAGAGCAATGAAGCAACATGAACCAGGGGGGCAATAAAAATTTTCTTTCAAAGGAAAAATAAGAATAACAGATCAATATACCATCGCCAACATGGAGGGTCACTCGTGGATCGCTATAACCAACTGCAACAGCTGGAAAAAATTGCTTTGAAACCTGGAAATTGATTAAACCAACTCAAAAACTTTAGCCGTAGACAAAGAAAGAAAGCAGTAAATTTCTAGAATCAAGGATCACCCTTTCTTTACCCCTCTTTTGGGGGAGGATGGTTGCAGAATACACAAACAAGCATCTGAAGTACTGTTCTATGGAGGATGTACAACATCCTATCACATTATACTCTGGGAATATGAGTAGCCAAGGAAAAAGGAAAAGCCAAAAAGGTTATTATTCACTCACATCAGCTACCATTTTGTCAATTTCACATATATCTATCTGCTCAACAGAAGAGTGGCGGGATACTTCTCGTAGAACACCACCATCTCCTCCACCAATAACCAGCACCTGGAGGAAAAGGACCAAGTTTTATGAGTAAAAGAAGCTAATAGGAAGTAATCCTTCAAGCACAAGGGAACTGTACTTCAATCCTCCACCCCCATGGCACCATCAATGTTCATCTAATGTTATTCTGTGCAGCATATGTATGCATGCAACAAAAAGAATGAAATGAAAAAAAGATAACGGATATTCAACCACAATCAACCAAGCACCACTCATGGATCTCACTGATCAGGATTGAACACAATATTATTGAATCTCTCTTGTACATTTTACAGTGACCAGCTCTAATTCTTCTAGGTTGCCCCAGGGGTTCATCCCTCTCTACCATACCTATCCATATACACTCCATCTTCAGGGGTCTGGCAGAAAGAAATTCAACTGCTGCCTCTAATCTACTAAGCAAAACAAGTTTTGGTGCAAATGGGTCAGAAATGATCGATGCTTTCTCCATTTGAGAGGAGCATCATACATTTCATTTCTTCCCATTTCCTGAAGAAATAATTTCAGATGGGTAGAGAGGGCCCAAGTCCGACTGGGAAGCAGTGAATAGACCAAGAACACTCTTAGGGCTCAGGAATGTCACCAGTCTTGAACTTTACATATGAAAATCTACAACTAGTTCATTAAAATTATTACCCTAAGAATTAACAGTAACAGATAAAGAAATTCGGAGAGGAAAAAGTGTGTATGCAACATTATTTGGGCGAGAATACCTTCTTTGGGTTTGGAATAGAACAAAGAGGAAGGTGAGTTATCATTTCTTGATATGCACACTCATCTCTTTCGGTAAGTTGAATCACGCCATCCAATAAAAGAACCTTTCCATATGTTGCTGACTGGAACAAGAAAGAACAACTGATTCAAAATTACTGCAACACTGCAACTAATCTATATAGGACGTGTCAACTACATATTCAAAATGTGGGCAACATGAGTCAATAAAAGGTTTCATCCTTTCCTGGAGCAGCAAGTACCTGGAATACCATAATGTCTTGGTATTCAGATTTCCCCTGAAATAAGATCTTTTCTACCTTCAGAGAGTGAGCTTCTCCTATAAAATAAATAAAGTAACATCAATAATATCTGCAACTTCTAAGTTAGAGAGTCTAAAAACCATAAAAATCCCCAAGCTTTTATACGGATGCTAATAGAGAATGTATTTATACTTTTAAGGAGGTGAACGGATACCTAAAAAGAAGCTTTAATAAAAATGAAAACATTAGACCAACTATAACTTCAGGTTTTCCTCTAAGAATTAGTCTTTATTGTTCATTTTCAGTTGATTAACCCATTAAACATGCATCACAAGAATCTAAGTTCTGGTTTGCATAAAAAAAACACAAACTACCCAGAGGAGGAAACTATCAAACTAACAGACACATTGGAAGGGTACAGCAGAAAGCCTCTTACCAGTCCAAACTAATTAAAAGGACGACAGCGTCAAAACAGAATTGGAATCCATAGACTCAAGGGCGCCGGCCCCCGCCGGGCCCCGCGGGACCCCGGCGATGGACCATACACCCAGGGAACAAAATGGTTAAAATTGCCCGTCCAATTAAAACTTAAGTTGGAAGAAAACCCAATAAAATAGGAACCAAGCATTTAATTAGTTGTAGACAAATGCAAACTAGCTAGTTCAAACACTTAAAACGTTGCAGTAAGCCCAGCGGAATGAAATACTTAGAAAACATCAATATATTGTAGTTAAAAAAAAAACAGCCAGTGCCAAAAAATAAACCACAGTAAGCACTACGGAAATATATATATATATATATGGCAGCAAGTTACTGAAAATATATAACATCAAGCAATGAGAGAAGGCTACAGAAAGGACAGAAAAAATTTACCTCAAGAATCAAGAGATATTACGGAATAAGTATGCATTTACTAGAAATCATATAACTGAAAAGAGTTTTCATTTCTCATTTCATTTTCATCCCTGTTTTCCCATATTTTCACTCCCCCTTTTTGTTGTTTGAACCTCATTTTACTATTTGGTTTGTTTGAGTCCAGGTTGACAACCCCATTAAGTTCAGAAAAAGCTGTGTTTATTGTTGACAAAGAAAAATATAGTCAGATAGATATCTACAACCAAAACAGTGTGTTCTGTTACATAGTCTAAAAAAAGGATTAGTGATCCATTATATCCATAAATTGAAAAACTGGCATTTAAAGAACAATCTGAACAAATTGTCAATATAAAGGACTGGAAACGAAATCATAAAGAAGAAAAAAAAGTGAGAATATAGGGTACCACACTTCAGCAGGAAACAAGTAGCTCATTGCAAAACATGTGGGAAAAAAAAATTAAAAAAATCATAACACTTTATCCTTTCTAATACGATCATTTCTTACTTTATCCTTCTTAGTTTTACCACTCATCCATCTCAGCATCTTCCTTTCTACTAAGTTGAGTTCACCTATATGACAATTCTTAACTGTCCAACACTTTATGCCATATAGCAACACTCCATGCCATATATCTTAACAAATCGCAAGAGGACCCTAAGAAACCAACCGCACCTAAGCACATCTAAGACAAAACTTAGCAGTCACAATCCATACCAAAATCCAGAAACACTCAGTAAAATGATCTACACAGAAACAAGATGTCAATCCACCTTAATATGCAAATCATGAAATGCAGTGAAAAATTTAAAGAACAAACATAAAATCCGTAGAATGAGATACAAAGAAAAATCAACTCGTCACAACAAAAATCCATCATAACTGACAGAGCAAACCACGAGAAATCAGACAATATAATAACAAAACCGCAGTCACTAGCAACATGCAAAAATGGAATGCATGCAAGCACCGTATTCACTAGCTAGTAACATGCAACAATGAAATGCATACTAACATCGTAATCACTAGTAACATATGCAACAATTTGAATTGAGTACTAGTAATCGGTAAACCTAGAAATGCAGGAAAACAAATGATGAAAGAGAACAAACCAGGCCACATTGGGCTAATCTCAGAAAACCACCCAGGAATGATAGAAGAAATGCAATCTGTCTTGTTCCCATTTCCCTTCTCAACAGAAAAAATTGAAGCAGAAACACCGTTCTCTTTGTCATAAATCACAGCTCCAGTTTCTCCTTCTTTCCCTCTCTTAACAGGTACATCAGAAGCAATAAGACCGCCTTTATCCATGGATTCCCCTCCCTCACTTCTATATAAACAACAAGAAACCCTCAGAATCAAACAACAACAATCGTTGAGACTGAGAGGTGATTTCAGAAGAAAACCAAAAATTTAAAACTTTGCGAGGGAAAACGTCTCGGTGGCTTCACTTCAACGAAAAACGATTTATCACAATTCTTTTAACTGTAGTATTTATAGATAATTTATTAAGAACTGTCATTGGGATTGTCACCTTCGAAGTTCTCATTATCGAGATACATAATCGCTCTATTTTACGTAACTGCCACTGGTTATCCTGTATTAGACAACCACGTGTCTGTGTGTATATGTACACGTTTCAATGTATATGAATACACGTAAATGAAAAACATCAGTGGGTCAGTCTGTATATATACACAGTAAACGGAGAAAACGTCTACGTGTCAGTGATTGAATGTGTATTATTTTAATAAAATAATTTTATTGAAGCGTTAAAAGCCGAAGGAACAGGACTACAAAGAGACTGCAACCAAAGAAAGAAAATGGACCACAAAGTTGGGCAGCTTTTATCAGATAAACCCATTCCAAATCATACTTATAGGCATGCATAGATTATAAGCTAGGTTTATGGATATATTGTATAGGCAAATAATATTTTGAACTATATTGTGAAGTAGTTAATAAAAGTGAAACGAGCCTAATGATCCTCGTAAGACTCCATTAAATGCAACCATGGCTTTACTCTAGATAAGGCAGTAATTTAGAGTCATGCACATATTATAGGGCACGCACCATCAAATTGCATATCAAAATAGGTCTTCTATAGGTAATGAGTTAATTATGAAGGACTTTGGTAGTGTGATGGTTATTACGGTTCAAGCCATTGAATTGGAGTAGACCACTTCGCTAAACTAAGGGCTCAAATCTAGTCAAAAATGGTTCATCTAATAATTCTCAAACATGGCACTTCTCGGAAGAGATATCTATTGAGAAGCTGAGAAGTGGGCATGGAGGTGACACTCAATTGCCAACATGCGACTTCCCGACAAAAGTACGCATTTAATTCCGTATTAAATGCTCACTGTTGGCAAGGAAGCTTCTCATTCGTTCAAGACCAACTTTGAGTACTGCATCTGCACTTTTTGTCTTCCCAACTTTGAATTGGTGTCACATCAATATCAACTTGATGTTGACTATTTGATTCACCAACGAGATCTCCAGCTGTCCTAAAAATCGCGCGGTCTGGCTTGCTGAACAAGCCTCTCTTAGAAACCATCTCCACCCTTCATCCCCTCAGATGGGCATTGTAAGCCATGGAGTGTCCACTATCAGTTTAGGTATGGACCAGCTATATATATCATCACTATACATGAACAACGGTAAGACTTGAATACTCCAGTTATTATTTTCCTGCAATTATTCATGAAGAACATTATCTTCTTCATCTTCTCAAGTATTTATTTCTCAAGGGAAAGACTTTAGTTTTTTTACCTAAACGAACTTATTCATTGGATGTGGCTTTCTATCCCCAGAGGCAATCAACTTTTACCATTGTTTTGGTGTCAGGAACTACACCAGGTCAGGAGCGAACCAAGGAATTTCAAACACATTTTCACTACAACAGGTAGAATAGATAATTATTTCATCATCTTGACATATTTTACCAAGGCAAACAAGGTCGTCTTGTTTCTCTCCCACCACATTGACCTGCATAATTGTTTGATGATGAGGTGTAGGTTTCCATGTTGATTATCCTCTTCCAGTCTTGTGTTTTGTAAGCCAATAGCACTTTTGGGATTGTGAAAACCTTAGGTTGCGTTTATTTGTTGGAATAAAGGTGGGGTGGGAAAATTATTGAAAAAAATGTAAATTTTTTACTTTTCCCTTAAATCCCAAAATGGTAGATTGTTTGGTTGCTTGGGGTGGGAAAGTAAGTGACAAGTTTAATTGAATCAAAGAAACTTGTCTGATGATATGACAGCCTAACTTTCCAATCCTAAGTAAAACCCCACATATTTGGTGGGACTTTGTGGAACTTTTCCATCTTAAGTAAAACCCCACATGTTTGGTGAGACTTTGTGGAAAAGTTGAAAAAAGTAAAAAGTAAGACCTAGCATTATCACTTTTCTACAAAACCCTTTTATTTCCTTCTCCCTCACCCCACTACACATGGGACACACATTTTTTTTTTCCCACCCCACCTTTGCAAACAAACGCAGCCTTAAAGTCTAAGGAACGCAAGCTACCCTTTGTGCCCGAAACAAACTTCATAAAATAATTTTTTACGAATTCGTTAATCAATTTATAAATTATGGAATTTTTTTGTCTCACCCTTTACTTATTTTCTATTTGTGGGAAAATCTATGGCTATTTTTTTAAAATATATTTCCTTGTATTTTTTTTCCTTAATGATCCTCATATGACATCATTCAATAAAACCATAACCTTACTTGAGAGTTGAGATAAGACGATATATTGTGTCGCCCCAGGATCCAGGGTACATACCATTGCCATCAAATACCAAAATACATTTTTATTAGGAGGTTGAAACTTGAAACATGGTTGGGGGTGGGTAGTTTCAGGAAATCCTATTATAACATTCTTTAGCTCAATCCACACATTTCATAACCTATCCCTTTTTTTTGGTAGGAAATTCCAACTGTTTGATCGAAGCCAATGAAACATAATTCATGTAAGAGAAAAAATTATGCAGGGTAGATAAATATTCATACTTCTTAGTGAAAAATGTTATAGGTTCAACCATTGTAGACCGCATATGTAATCATGGTTCGACATGTCGGTCCGTGTCGCCATGGTCCGCACGGCGACTTGGGCGACATGTCACCAGATGTCGACTAACTTTTGGCAAGGATTCGATAAAAATCAAACCCCTGTTTTGAAGGGTATTTCAAGTCATTTTGACATGAAATTTGACTTGTAGCCTAATTTGAGGCCAATAAACACATTGATAGTATTATTTTTACCTAAAATATCACCTAATCTAAAGTTTATAATTAGCACATGTCCGGCTATATGTGGGCAAAACTGGAAGATTGAAAATTTCATATAAACTAATGTAAATATGTAAACAAAACACAAATACACAACTAGTAAATAGATGTACTAAAGTTTATAATTCATTATACAATTATGTTGAGTATGGTTCATGCTTCACATATTGTTGTAGAGATCCTATGTCACTTTGGCAAAAATCGAACAAAAAATGGGCGAAAAACGAATGAAATACTGTTATATATGCGAATGTAGCGATATATCATTGATTTTTTTGGCGATATATCGACATTTTGGCGATATATCGTCGACACAGGGCAATATATCACTTATATATTGTAAATATCATGTCACACAGGGCAATATATCACTAATATATTGTAAATATCATGTCGCTGGGGGGAGTCGTGTCGCCCCCCAGCGACACGGCGATATATTGCTGACACAGTGTACCATGTATGTAATACTCCCATCCCCTATATAAAAAACTCTTCAGTTTAAAAAGATAAAAGAAAAAAAAAAAAGTTTCTTGAGGTGCCAACGCTCACACAGTCCAATGCTTGATGGACATTAGGCCATTAGGTTGGAAAACCTGAATTGAAATCTTTATCCACGAGAGTAATGGATTGTGCTTTCCATACACTTATCTACTACATACTTAGGAAGGGAATCTATAAGTGAGTCTTCCTCTTTTTTTTCCTAAATATGTAGTGAAAAATTGTGAGGAGAACTGTGAGTGAAGGATCTGGACTAAAGAAAACATAGCCTATCCATGGTACATGGACCCAAAGAGTGGGTGGGGGAAATGGGGGGAGGACTTTCCCAGTGGAGAGAATTTGGATTAGAGTCTTGATTACCTCCCATTTCATTACATACTTTGTGTGGGGGTACACGTTTAAAATTGATAAAACAATTCAGAAATGAGACCCTTAATATGTCATATAAATTGCACACAAAATGTGTGTTAAAAAACATCAAAGGAGCCTGTAGTGCTGGATTCACATCTTCTGTAATTTTTTTTTTTTTTTTTTTGATGAGGTTCATCCGGGCCAGCTTACGCGCACCACGATTACATCCTCAAGGGAGATTTTTTATATATATATAATTAATGCCGCCAAATGGGTGCGAACCCAAGACCTCCCTAGGGAAGTTGGGCCTTTCCCTACAATTCCCTGTAATTCTCTCATAGGATTGTGCCTTGTGGCATTTAAGGAATCCAATGGTTATTCAATTTACTGAGAAATCCGAATCTTTTCCCCGTCGGGGGAGCACAGCATGGCTTCCTGACCACAAACATCAGTGGGTTCCACTGGTGTAATTTTTTTTTTAAAATTTTTTTTCAAAAAATGTTTTTCATCGTGGGCCCCACTGATGTTTGTGGTTAGGAAGCGTGGGGGAGCACTTTCTGCTCCCCGTACGGGTCGCTGATCCGGACTCCTTACTGAGCGGTGATTTGATAATCTGACACGATTAGAAGGCGAAGGCCACGTCAGCAACCGCCTTCGCCCGCGTTTGAAAAATTGAGGCGAAACAACCACCCCCGCCTAAAATGAACCAACACTATATTGTGATATCAAGCGTTTTTGGTTTCTCACTGCTAACGGCGTTGCGGCCATGGCCACACCGAAATCTCTGCGATTTCTCTGGTCTCCCGCGAATCTCGCAGTGAATGGAATCGCAATCCAAATCCCAGCCTCACTTCTGTCTTCTGTCGTTTCTCCTTCTCCTGTTGCTCAGCTATCACCTTCTCTTTCTTTTTGTTCTTGTCTTCTCGGTTTTTGTTTGTTTTCTTTCCATCCAATACTACTACTGCATGGTGTCTCGGTCGCAGGGTTTCGTAGGATTGGGAAAATCCGTCTGCGCCATGGAAGATGAATAGCGGGGATCCTTCTTCGGCGCCGACTTTCCGCCCTTTCAGGCGAACTTCTAATCCGATCTCCGATCAAAAGACGCCATGGCAGTACCGAATTCTAGATCCAGGTGGCGTAATCGTCACTCGTTGGAACCATGTATTCCTTGTATCATGTCTTATTGCTCTCTTCATCGACCCTATCTACTTCTATCTACCCCATGTTGGAGGTCCCGCTTGCTTGAGCATGGATTTGAATTTGGGAATCACCGTCACGTTTTTCCGCTCCGTGGCCGATTTTTTCTATCTCGTGCATATGATTATGAAGTTTCGAACAGCATTCGTTGCGCCTGATTCTAGGATTTTTGGAAGGGGCGAGCTTGTCATGGATCCACGGGAGATTGCATTACGGTACTTGAAATCGGATTTTGTGATTGATCTTGCCGCAACTCTTCCCCTTCCACAGGTAACCCACTTCATTTCTGCAATTGATTTTTAATTACAGTAATATCTCTAAAACAATATGGAAACGCATGACGAAAGGAGAAAATATGTAATGCCGAAAACACAATCAACAGATCGATGATGTATTAAATGCTGCTGCCTTTGACAAAATTATTGTGTAAAAAGAAAATGAAGTTTTATTGCGAATTTGTTAGGCTTACTGAGAGTTTCTGATAATGGTCTCTCTGCTGAGCATACGGGCTTGTTAAGGTGTTGGTCCTTTCTGGAGACTGAGGAGCCTGTTATGAGCGGGCTGTGGAGCATGGGTGCTCCATGGACTCTAGGCTCTTAAGCCACAAACTTATGAACCCAAGGAGTGTCAAATAATTCATAAACACAAAAAACAAATTTTATGCCTCATAGTTAGAAAATCGGTCTAGTTAATACGAGTAATTTTCTGCTTCAGTTTTCCATCTTGGTGGCATCGTTTGGCTTATCATGCTAAAAGAAGAAGTCAATTCTGGTTTTGTTACAGCTAGCTCCCTTGATTAAGTGGGTTGCATTTGGTGGAACTTATTGGTAAATGCTTCCTAAAGTATGTCTGGCACTTCGGGTGCAGATTATTATTCCATTGAAGTCCCAAAATATTATGTTTAAGAATTTTTTTTTCTCATTTTGATTTTGACATAATTCTTCCATTCTAATCTGTCTCATGTATCACTTAAGCTTCTATTGATTTTTTGTTTTGCAGATGGTCATCTGGTTTATTCTGCCAGCACTGAGGCAATCTTCTACTGATCATACTAATAACACCCTTGCTCTGATTGTTCTCATCCAGTATGTCCCTAGATTATTTCTCATTTTCCCTTTGAATCGTCGGATCATTAAAAATACTGGGGTTGTTGCCAACACCGCTTGGTTGGGAGCTGCATACAATCTCCTCCTCTACATGCTGGCTAGTCATGTATGTATTCAACTTCACATTTTTGCTTGTAAACTCATGGTTTTTGACCCAAAAAAAGAGGTGTAAATATTTCCATTATGAACAACGGATCTGAAATTCCACTAGGATCACATAAACACGAATGTGATCTTTTTATTTACCCTTTTAATTGGTAATCATTGAAAGACCAACCACTGAAAAGACACCTTGCCTTACCTTTCTGAGTATGTTATGGTGCTCATTCACTAATAAGCAAGGAATGCGTTATTCTCATTGAGATCCTTGCAGCCATCACACCCAATTATTTATCTAGTTTGCTGCTCTGCAGGTTTTAGGTGCTTCGTGGTATGTATTGTCCATAGAACGACAGCATACCTGCTGGAGATCAGAGTGTCAGAAAGAGGAGACTGCCATGCTAGTTCCTTGTAATCCTATTTTTCTGGATTGTAGAAGTTTGGAAAAGGAGGATCGAAAAACTTGGCTGAATATAACTCGTGTTATTACCAGTTGCGATATTTCAAACAATACTATCAAGTTTAAGTATGGAATATTTTCTGATGCTTTAACCAATGATGTTGTTCAATCGAAGTTCGTGGAGAGGTATCTCTATTGCCTTTGGTGGGGTTTGAAAAATTTAAGGTATGTTTTTTTTTGCATGAAGTATACAGTTTCCAAATTAATGGGGGGAGGGGATGGCTTCGAGTGTTGTTGACTGAATGATTCTTTTATGTAGCTCTTACATCAATGACTGGTAATGTCTTACTAATCCTTCATACATATACTGTAATTAACTACTAGTGTGATTGTTGCCTAATGGAACAACTAGCTGACTAGGAAGTGACCAATAATAGGTTTTTAGTTGACTGACTTGGTTGACTTTTTTTTTTTTGCTTTCAAGTTGAGGTGCTAATTTCTTTTTGTGAAGGGTTGACCATTTTCTTTTATACATTAAACTTGAGATAATATTCTGATACTATATATTCCTTTCTTTATTAGTCATTGCTCTTTGTTGTCTTCAATTAACTTAAGTACCACTTTACAGAGAGAGAATATAGGAAAGCCTTAAAGAATCAAATAATATTTTTTTTCTCTCCGAAAAGTGCCCTTCAAAAGCATATTCATCACCAAGTTGGGCTTCTTTTGTAGGAATAAGTCTAGGGTAAGGTCATATATGTACTAGGCCAATGATCCCATTGGTTTCTATGTAAATGGGTCACTTTAATTTCTCTTTCAGTTTTATGAAGTTTTGATTTATTGTAGAGCTTTAGCCAAGCTATAAATATGCGAAAGAAGATAGGCTTTTGGACAAATTGTTTTGTGGTCCAATAGCCTCAGTTATGGAATAAAACTCATGTTCAACAACCGAGATAGTGTAGGTGAGAGACCCAGGGCTGAGATAGCCCAATCCCTTACCCTCCTCCTTCTTTATCCTTTTTCTTTTCTTATTTCACTAGCAAAATTTCACCCCTTTTTTTTTTTTTAATTATTTAAATATGAACGTTTTCTTTTAGGAAGAGAACATATTAAGGTTAACTTATCCTTTTTTTTTTTTTTTTAATTTTAAATTTTTATGAGTTATTAATATTAATGTTGATTGATGCAGTAATTGTTTAGTAAATTATTTCCTTCCACTATTAAAATATTGGGCGAATTTGTGGGATGAAATACACAACTTTTTTGGTTGTGACTAATATTTATGGGAAAGAAATAAGGGAATTGCGCGCAGAGACATAAGGTTTGAGGCAAGAGGGTGTTAGTTGAAGAGGTCTACCTCTCGAGAGAACTTGTTAAGGATAGATGGGTGGGATGTTTTGTGGTGGTGTGATTCAATGGCTATTACACGGGGGTGGTTTGAAAGGATACGTTTAATGAGGAAAAGGTGAAAAAGTATGCTGTTTTGGAGGAAGGGTATTTTCGTCCATTGAAAGGACAGATCATAACTGAGTTAAGGTTCTACTTTCTTAAAAAATAACAAAACAAAAACATAAATGAAAAACTAACCTAAAGTATCCTCCTATTTGAAATTTGGTCTTGTGGTGGGGAGTTCTTTTCATCCACATAGATATATTTTTTTGGGTAGAAAAATGAGACTTATATTATGAAGAAGAGCAGATGTTACGTTCTGAAGAACCATGGACTTCATCTCTCCTACCACCTGCATATTTTCAGGAAACAAAGAGAGAGTACTAATTATTATTTATTGTTAAGGAAAAATAGATGTTGCAAAGGATTAGGAATTACTTTTTTTTTTCAAAAGAATTAAAAAAATATATTGGTGGATTTTTGGGGTGGGATGAAATATAGTGAGAATTTTTGGCTGTGAATAATATTTATAGGAGGGAAATAAGGGAGGTGGGTGAAGAGACATAAGGTTTGAGGTAAGAGGGTGTTAGTTGAAGAGGTGTACCTCTTGAGAGAACCTGTTAAGGATAAGTAGGATGCTTTGTTGGGGGCGTGATTCAGTGGATACTACACAACAGTGGTTTGAAAGGGTGTGTTCAATGAGGAAAAATTATGTTTTTTTGGAGGAGTGAAAGAACATACCATAACTGAACTGAGGTTCTACTTTTGTATAGTAGTATGATATGATTTTTGAA